>NC_061119.1:10667796-10674522 GCF_002878395.1 Capsicum annuum
CCATTTTCCAGGAGGGTCCTGAACAGAAAGTAAAATCCCATTTTTCAGGAGGGTCCTGAACATAAAATCCCATTTTTCAGGAGGGTCCCGAACATAAAGTAAAATCTCATTTTTCAGGAGGGTCCTGAACAGAAAGTAAAATACCATTTTTTAGAAGGGTCCTGAAGATAAAGTAAAATCCCATTTTTCAGGAGGGTCCTGAACAGAAGTAAAATCTCATTTTTCAGGAGGGTCCAGAACAGAAAGTAAAATCCCTTGGATGTGCATTTCCAATGATAGCTGAATTAAGTGGAGCGAATTTGCCCCTATATCAACAAAGAAAATTTGTCAGTTAAAAACTTAGTGGTGGCTTGCAACTCTTGGCTTCTCAGGTATCTGCCCCAGCATTCATTCCTTTCATCTTTCTTCCAAATCGCTGACACCTGCCCTATCTTGACGCATCATTGCCCCGGATACAGATTGAGGGAAATGAGTTCTGACTCAAACAATAGGTTTCTATTTTACCATGCCCCTGAGGTGCACTCTTTTCCCAAATCTGAATGCTTCCACGAATCTAATAGCCTGTCGGTTGATAGACTTCTTTTATTTCGTGTTGAATTACGATCATATTTCTTTCCTGTGCTGTTCCTTGGCTTTTTCTCGTATAATTGGAAAGACTGGTAGTAAATTTTGAAATCCTTTCTCACTTGTTTTGACACAGACTTAACTTAAGATGTAAAGAAATGATGACTTTTATTTTGATAAATGACCTAAAAAGACAAAAAGCATGAATATGTAAATGAAAGAAAAGGGCAATGTCCCATATTCAAAAAGAAAACTTATCTGAATACGACAACCAACTCCAATGAATATGACATGCATTTTGGATTGAGCTGCCTGATCTTTCTATCCAGACTCCCCATTTGTTGTTGAGTTCGTACCTTTTGCCGCTGAGCCTCTTCTTCAAATCCATTGGACTCATACATCACATTCGATTGACGACATCTTAAAAGACTTTCGCTAACCAATCTTTTTCTTCTCACTTTTCACTTTTCTCTTGAACTCTCCATCGCCTTACGATGCCCGTGAGGTTTTCACCAATAAGGCTCTCTCATTTTTATTTCTCTCCACTCACCATCGCCTTATGGTGCCTGCAAAGGTTTTCACCAATAAGACTCTCTCATTTTCATTTCTCTCAACTCACCATCACCTTATGATGCCCACGGGGGTTTTCACCAATAAGACTCTCTCATTTTTGTATTTCTCTCAACTCACCATCGCCTTATGATGTCCACGGGGGTTTTCACCAATAAGACTCTCTCATTTTTGTATTTCTTTCCTGATTTCTTATGCTGAGGGAGACCAGTGGTACTTCACAATGTATCATCATATCCATTGCATGCTTAGCCTTAACATTATCAAAAATTGATCTGAAGGACTTTCTTTGGTTGTAACTTGGCTTTTGGTTAAGGTTAGAAAAGATGATAAGGGGCTCAAACGATACTTGAAGTGGGGGTGGGACTTACAACTTTTGGAATCGACTCAAACAACACATTAACTCATGCCCCAGTTTTGTTGACTGGGTGAATCTTAAATCTTTATTTGGTTGGACCGAGCCCGAAATAGGGCAGCCTACGTATCTCACTCCCGAGAGAGGAGAATCAGGTCGGACGTAGTTCCACCAGCTTGTTCTTTGTTTTGATTTGATTTTGATTTTTTTTTCGAACTCTTTCTTTTATTCTTATTTTCTTGACATTTATCTTTGACTCTATTTTGATTCCAAAAGAGGGATATGAAAGAAAAATAAAACGAAGCTCAAATGGGTAAACAAAGGATGACACCATGTTTGGATAGAAGAATAAAATGCCTTCATCATATCAATCTTCAAAAATGCAAGTACTAAACATGCAATAAAATCAAACAAAGGATCAAATATCATACATAGTATCTTTTAACCGCATCAGCATTGATAGCCATTTCTGCCATTTTGCCTTCAATATCTATCAAATATAGGGCTCCATTGGGTAAGACTTTCTTCACAACGAAGGGACCTTGCCAGTTAGGGGAGAACTTGCCTTTCGCTTCAACCTAGTGAGGAAGGACATATCTCAATACCAACTGACCCACTTCAAAATTCCTGGGATGGACCTTTTTATTATACGCTCGAGCCATCCTCCTCTGATATAACTGGCCATGACACACAGACGTTAGCCTTTTTTCCTCAATCAAGCTCAAATGTTCCAGTCGGGTTTTGACCCATTCGTCATCATCAATCTCTGCTTCTACAATGACTCGAAGAGAGGGAGTTTTAACTTTTGCAGGGATGACTGCTTCTGTCCCATACACCAATAAATATGGAGTTGTCCCTGTTGAAGTGCGAATAGTGGTGCGGTAACCTAGCAATGCAAACGGCAACTTTTCATGCCACTGTCTAGACCCTTGTACCATTTTTTGTAGTATCTTTTTTATATTCTTATTGACGGCTTCTACATCACCATTGACCTTTGGGCGATATGGAGTAGAATTTTGATGCACGATCTTAAACTGTTGACATAATTCTTGCATCAAATGACTATTGAGATTGGCAGCATTGTCTGTAATGATCGTCTTAGAAATTCCAAATCTACAAATGATATTGGCATGAACAAAATCTACCACAACCTTCTTTGTCACTGACTTGAAAGTTGCTGCTTTTACCCACTTTGTGAAGTAGTCAATGGCTACCAAAATGAATCTATGCCCATTCGATGCCTTCGGCTCAATCGGTCCAATCACATTCATTCCCCAAGCCACGAACGGACATGGAGCGGCCATTGCATGCAACTCAACAGGAGGAGAACATATCAGATCACCGTGTACCTGACATTGGTGACACTTTCGAACAAATTGAATAGAATCCCTTTCCATAGTAAGCCAGTAATAACCTGCTCGAAGAATCTTCTTTGACAAGACATGACCGTTTATATGCGACCCACATACTCCAGAGTGTATTTCAACCATGATTACCGAGGCTTCTCTTGCATCTACACACCTTAAAAGTCCCAGATCTGGGGTTCTCTTATATAAGATTCCCCCACTTAAGAAAAATCCACTAACCAAATGCCTAATAGCCCTCTTTTGATCGTTGGTGGCATATGCTGGGTATTCTCCTGACTGAATGTATCGCTTGTTATCCAAGAACCAAGGTTCTCCATCGAGCTCTTCTTCAACCGCATTACAGTAAGCATGCTGATCACGACTCTATATATGCACTGGATCGATATAGGCTTTGTCAGGATGTTGGAGCATTAAAGACAGAGTGGCTAAAGCATCAGCAATTTCATTATGAATCCTTGGAATATGCCTAAATTTTACTAACACAAACCGTTGACATAGCTCCTGTAAGCATTGTCGATATGGGATGAGCTTCAAATCTCGCGTCTCCCAATCGCCTTGAATTTAATGGACAATCAAATCCGAATCTCCCAACACCAATAATTCTTGGACTCCCATATCAACAACTAACCTCAAACCAAGAATGCAGGCTTCATACTCTGCCATATTGTTAGTACAGTAGAATCGAAGTTGTATTGTTACCGAGAAATGTTATCCCGATTCAGAGATAAGAACCGCACCTATTCCGACTCCTTTCATATTGATAGCTCCATCGAAGAATAACCTCCAACCAGGATCAATATCTATAACGACTTCATCGACATACGACACTTCTTCGTCCGAAAAATATGTCTTTAATGGCTCGTACTCTTCATCGATGGGATTCTCAGCAAGATGATCTGCCAAGGCTTGGTCTTTCATGGCGGTCCAAGTCACATATACAATGTCGAACTCGGTAAGCAATATTTGTCACTTTGCCAATCAACCCGTTGGCATAGGCTTCTGAAAGATATACTTCAAAGAATCCATGTGGGAGATGAGATAAGTAGTATAGGATGAGAGATAATGCTTCAACTTCTGTGCTACCCAATTTAGGGCACAACACGTCCTTTCAAGAAGAGTATACCTGGCCTCATATGTGGTGAACTTATTGCTAAGATAATAAATAGCCTGTTCCTTTTTGCCTGTGACATCATGTTGACCCAGGACACAACTGAAAGAATTGTCCATGATTGATAAATATAAGATCAAAGGCCTACCAGGCTCCGGGGGTACCAGCACAGGCGGATTTGACAAATATCTTTTGATTCGATCGAACACTTCCTGACATTCTTCAGTCTATTTTACCACAGCACTCTTTTTCAGCAACTTGAATATGGGCTCACAAGTGGTTGTGAGTTGAGCAATAAACCTGCTAATGTAGTTCAGTCTACCAAGCAAACTCATCACCTCCAGTCAATTCTTGGGCGGGGGCAAATCCTGAATGACTTTGATTTTCGAGGGATCCAATTCAATTCCCCGACGGCTGACTACAAACCCCAACAGCTTTCCAGACGGAACTCCAGATACACATTTTGTCGGGTTGAGTTTGAGATTATACCTGCGAAGCCTTTCAAAGAACTTTCTTAAATCTTTAACATGGTCGGCCTGACTTTTTGACTTAATAATCACATCATCCACGTAGACCTCAATCTCCTTATGCATCATGTCATGAAATATAGTGGTGATGGCTCTCATGTACGTTGCTCCAGCATTCTTCAAACCAAACGGTATCACTCGATAACAATAAGTTCCCCATGGTGTGATAAAAGATGTCTTCTCCGCATCTTCATCATCCATAATGATCTGGTGATATCCGGCATAGCAATCCACAAAAGAGGCAACCTCGTGTTTAGTACAGTTGTCTAACAAAATATGGATGTTGGGCAGTGAAAAATCATCTTTCGGACTGGCTCTGTTCAAATCACGATAATCAACACACACTCAAATTTTGCCATCTTTCTTTGGTACGTGAACAACATTGGATAACCACATGGGATAGCGAGCTACTCGAATTACTTTGGCTTCAAGTTGCTTCATGCTTTCCTTTTTAATTTTAATACTTACATCCGTTTTAAACTTCCTCAACTTCTGTTTGACAGGAGGGAATGTGGGATCAGTTGGCAATTTGTGAGTCACTAATTCAGTGCTTAAACCAGGCATATCATCATAAGACCATGCAAAAACATCCTTATAATTAATTAATGCTTGAATCATTCCATATTTTAGTTGTGGCAAGGCATGTACACTGATTTTAGTTTCCCTAACTTCTTCTTAATCCCCTAGATTTATTGGCTCAGTCTCATTCAAATTAGGATTCAGTTTGTCTTCAAACTGTTCCAACTCTTTGCTTATTTCTTCTAGTGCTTTTTCTTTATCATATTACCCATCCTGCTTCATTACATCTTGATTAGTTTGGATTTTAAGATCAGGATGAAAATTCCGCATGCATGTCATGTCATTAGAATCAACATAAAGAGAACTATGTAAGAAAAGAAAAACAAAATATATTAGACACGAAACAAAAGGGACATTGCATTTCATTAAATAAAAGATAGAAGGGTTTAAACATAGATGCCAACATAACACAAACAAACTAAAATCCAACTTACAACCCTGAAATAACTCGGATAAATAGAAAGAAAAACAAAATAAACTACCAAAACTCCCTCCTGACGGGGAGAGGAGTGACTTTCCAATTATTGAGCCGGACAACTGGACCTATGAATTGCACGTCTGCCATACTGGTACCTTCTCCTGCTTCAACCATATCAACTTTAATAAAAAGGTTCTAGAAGTCATCAACCAAATCAACTTCAAATTCCACATGCTTCGTGACACCGCTCTTAACAAATGATTCACTGAGTAGTGGCATTGGGTGAGGGAGTGACCATGTTTCCTTTTTCCTTCCCTTGACTTCCTTCAGATCTTCAGCTATAGGCTCAAATCCCAGAACAAACATACCCACGCTCTCACTCGGACATATGGGATAAACTATATCGTGCAGAGATGCTCCCAAACCCTTTCCTGGCTCAAATCCGTATTCCCAAAGTTCACTCACCATCATGATAGAAACAGAAGACAATTGCGGTCCCGGTATAGCCTGCCATTCAAGGATACGATTTACTAACACTGTATCAAAAGTTTGATAGACGAATATCTCCTCTACGTTATTCGCTTCAATAACAGACAAGGGAGAATCTTCGTAGGCTGACAAATCTCCTTCACCGTGAATAACCACTTCTTTCCTGTCATGCTCAAACTTAATCATTTGGTGCAATGTAGACGCAACCGCTTTGGCCTTGTGAATCGACGGCCTTCCCAACAACAGATTGTAAGAGGAGTCTACATTCAATACTTAAAACTCTACGGCAAACTCAACAGGCCTTATGGTCAACATTAGTTCTATTTCGCCAATGGAATTTGATTTCGCACCATCGAAAGCCCTAACACATACATTGTTGGGCCTGATCCTGTCAGCACCAACATTCAACTTTTGCAAAGTAGAAATAGGGCAAATATTTGCACCTGAACCTCCATCAATCATAACATGAGTGACGTAGAAATCTTTACACTTCACTGTAATGTAAAGGCCCCGGTTATGCCCTGTACCCTCAACAGGCAATTCATTGTCAGAAAAGCTGATCCGATTGAACTCAAAGATTTTTCCAACCATTTTCTCAAGTTGGTTGATTGTAATCTCCCTAGGAACATATGCTTCATTTAATACCTTCAGTAAAATATCACAATGCTCCTTCGAGTGCAACAACAAAGATAAAAGAAAAATTTGAGCAGGGGTTTTCTTCAACTGGTCCAATATTGAATACTCTAGAA
>NC_061119.1:10674622-10687575 GCF_002878395.1 Capsicum annuum
ACCCCTGCTCAAATTTTTCTTTTATCTTTGTTGTTGCACTCGAAGGAGCATTGTGATATTTTACTGAAGGTATTAAATGAAGCATATGTTCCTTCGAGTGCAACAACAAAGATAAAAGAAAAATTTGAGCAGGGGTTTTCTTCAACTGGTCCAATATTGAATACTCTAGAAATTTCATCTTTTTCAAAAATTCTTCGGCTTCTTCTTCGGTGATAGGATTTTTGATAGATGACGGTCCACTCACCGTTGGCTGGGACTTTCTTAAGCTTTCAGGCACGAAGCATCTTCCTGACCTAGTCAAACCCCCTACCTCATCTACATCTTCCACAACTTCTTTCCCGTGATAGGTCATCACAGTCCGCCCATAATTCCAGGGAACCCTTTTCGTATCAACTATCGAAGGTTGGGTCCCCGATTTGAGGACAATAGGCGCTGCCAGTGCTCCTTTCACCGTCAAGACGGGCTGACTCAGAGCTCCCACCACTGTCAACTTAGGTTTATCCTGACTTAAATCAACATACCTTCTGGCGCCTTGTACTGTGATCAGGGCTTTCTTTATGCTTTCTTGGGCTTTATCTTCTCTCATTCTTTTTTGGTTCAATGACATTACTTTCAAAGACTCCGCTACATTCACCAATTTCTCCTCAATGGTCTGTATCTTGACAATAGGCTTATAACCCCTCGAAGACTCTTTCCCGTCATATATCAATTCTAATATATTAGCTTCAGCATGGGTGGGCAGCGGATTCTGGTTAATGTTTGGACCCTCCAGGGCCTGGACCAGCATCTGATATGTGTTAATTAAATCTTGGAGAGCTCTCTTTAAATGCCAGCATTTTTCGATATCATGGCCTGGCATATCAGAACAGTACGTACACCTTAATGAATAATCGAGATTCCTCGACGGTGGATTTGAAAGCCTTCCTTGAATTAGGCTTAAAACCTCAACTTTCTCAACCTATCAAACAAGCTAGCATATGACTCCCCAGAGGTGTGAATTGATTTTTGACCGCCTTCTCCTTCTTATACTTGGGCCTAGGCTGAAAACTGGGTCTGGAAGGGTTTTGGTAATTTGGTGGAGCGAATGGGCAATTTTGTGGAGATTGCGCGCGCCACTGCGGGTAAGAAGGGGTTTGCGCATATGGCTGCGCGCTATATACTGGGTATGGGGGTGGCGGAATGGAATATAAAGGGTTTTGTGGAGGGTAGTAATGGTGGGGAGGAATATATGGAGCTTGGGCATATACTTGGGCTTGGGATTGGGGATAAGGGCGAGGTGGTCTTTTGGGATAGGAATGGGTTCCAGCTACGACAGTCGCCACGTCCTCTTTCTTCCTTTTACCTCCGAATACGCCAGATCCACCTTGAATCGCTTGTGTGGTGGCTTTTAATACGGTAAAACTCACTATTCGGCCGGTCTTAATTCCGTCCTCTATCATCTCCCCCATTTTGAGGACTTCCATAAAAGACTTTTCCATTGCCGGAAGTAAATGTTGAAAATAGGTCTCATCCTGCGCCTGAATGAAAACTTCTACCAACTTACTTTCTTTCATTGGAGGCTTTACCCTGGCGGCCTGTTCACGCCACCTTATCGCATATTCCCTACAACCTTCAGTGCTCTTTTTCTTCATGTTGACCAAGGATTTTTCGTTCGAAATTAGGTCGATGTTGTACTGAAAATGTTGAAGAAATTCAGAAGCCAAATCATCCCAGTTGTTCCATTTATTGATATCTCGATCGATAAACCATTCTGAGGCTAGATCTGAAAGACTCTCGCCAAAGAAGGCCATGAGCAATTCTTCCTTTCCTCCTGCAGCCCTCAACTGGTTGCAATAACGTCTTAAGTGTGCCACGGGATCGCTGTGTCCTGCATACTTCTCGAACTTAGGCATCTTAAAATCGGGGGAAAGGTTGATGTCTGGGAACATGCAAAGATCTTTATAGGAAACACTCCTATAATCTCCGATTCCTTGCAAATTCCTCATTGCCTGTTCTAAACTTTTCAATTTCCGGGCTATGATATCCTGTTCCTCTGCTGCGACAGGTTTCTCCGTATCAAATGAAAATGCAGGCGGCTGAGTGTACCCATACGGTTCATTCATTTGCAAAGTAAGCTCAGGGGCATAATACTGACTATCTGAAACCTTCAGTACTGGCTCACTAGCAGACCTAAGAAGCCTCATTGTGGGACGCACAACATATATGGGAGTTTGATGTGGTGGCAGATCCACGAATACCGGTGTGATCGGTGGCACTAACTGAGCAACGGGTCTTGATTGGGGAGCTGTCAAGGGCACACCAGAACTGCCGGGATAATAATGTCGCGGAGTGAATCCTGGCGCGTGCTCAGGTGACTCAGTAGGAGCAGAGAATTGCGCCTGAGAGAGCGGTGGACAATTAGAGATATTCTCAAGACCTTCAGGGAGCGGAGGAGGAGGCATTCCGCTGGCCCATGCCCGGTGTAAATCTATCAATTGTTGCCTGAGCCTTACTACCTCATCATTGTGTTCAGAACTTTCTTCCCTGTGATCCTGATCCGGGTCAATGAGCGAATTTTCAATCTCCCTTCTAGCCATGGCGAGCTTTGCTTTGGATCTAGTGAAGTATGGGTGACTAGCCAGAGTGCTGCAAACCTACCACTGTTATCTGAAAGAACAAGCTCATCAAAGACGACATCCGTTAGGATTAGGGCACACAACAAACATGGGAATCACATTGGTAAAATTATCCTAAATTCATGTTCATTTCTACCAGCTTTTGAGAGTAGCGAGGTCATTTTAACATCATCCTGATTTTTGTCTACACTTTTTTTTTCTACACTTATTATTATTATTATTATTATTTTTTCATATCCATCTCTGTTCTTTTCCTTTCTCTCGTTATCTACCTTTATTTTATCATTCTTTATGACTTTTGTTTTTCCTTAAAAGAGGAAAAATAATGAAAAACAAAGAAACAAAATGATTAGATCGAACCCAAAAGTAGGTTGCCTACGTATCATGTTGTACATGAATCAGATCTTGCGTAGTTCGGGCAGCATGTGCATAAACATTACCCCCTCTTTTTTTTTTTTTTTTGCAAAAACGAAAATAAACAAACCAAGGAAAGACGTAACATCAAAACATTTTGAAGAACAAAAACGTACAAAAGTTTGGGACCACTTTGAAACTAAACAACAAATACGAAACAAGATTATAGACCCCCTAGGGTGACGTAGGTGAAATTACTAATAAAGACTCTAATACCAAAAAAAACTTGACTTCGACTTAAAGCAGACACCACCCTTCACTGACAGACACATAAAAGACTCTAACTGAATAAAGATAAGAAGTACTCTTTCAGACTGGTGCTCTGCGTAATGACCCTGGCTGATATGTACCTGCCTTTGAAGTTCTCTTTCTCCCATTTAAACTTTGTAGCATATCCTGTAAAGACACCCTGATACCGGGGAGGAAGCTTCGGGCCCGTATTCCTGCTTCATGAGGAGTGCACTTGGAAAGATTATTCTGACACCTTTCTACCGTCTTGAACAAATCTGCTAGCTGAACCCTCAGTGTTTCCACTTTGGACCCTACACTTTCATCCTGATGATCGTCTACTACGCATTCTTCCTGTATTCTCCCTCTAAGCTGCGCTGGTAAGGGTTGACTGATACCCCGAGGGATAGATTGAAGCCAAACCCCATATCCCTGAGTGTACCCTGGATTATCCAAACTTTCTTTGAGTGTGTCTACACCTAGCTTTGTCGCATGCTTCCAAAACTGTTCATACTTGCTCTCACCTAAGGCTTGGTCCTTGAAGTACTCAACATCCTTCAGAAGATCCACTGCTGGTGGCACGTCCTGCAGCCTACCTAACTGGCGCATTACCCTAGAAGGACTGTATGGTCTAGTACAATTGAGCCCTAACATAACTAAAAGGAGCTGCGTCTGACAACCCAACAATACTATCTTTGGGCGAAGCCACATATAAGTCCACAAAATGTTATCCCTGGTTCTTGACTCAAGAAATTCAATCCAAGCGTCGACTCCCACGGGTAACGAGAATTTATCCAAACGCAACCTGAAGTCCATGGCTTTCACTCGATTGGGAATACAACGATCTAACACGTCTAGTCTAACTAAAGAAGGTGCATGCAAATGCTCTATCATCCATAACTGCAATATCAGGTTGCTGCCCTCAAAAAATCTCCTTCCCCCTTTCACTTCGGTTAAAGCCTTATATATTTCTGTTAAGATCATGGGTATGAGAGTGAACCTGCCCTTTTGATTAATGCCCTTGTCGTTTTGATCCTTATGAAATAAGGTCATCACCACAGATTGCAAACGGGTATTAATACGTCTTTCTTCTAGTGGAAACACTAAATTACCTAACAAAGCGAGGGTGAAGACTTCAAGATGCTTTCTCTCCCACTTCTCCTTAGTCACATGAAATTCATCCCAAAAGCAATCAAAACCTTCCGAGGGCCCGAATCTAGCGAACAAAAAAATCTTGGGAAACCCACGAGTCACTTAAACAACCCAAACGGATACCCTTACTTTTTAAACCACAAGAATGCAAAATTCTCACGCCAGTATGATTTCGTGCTCGGATCATATCCTTCTCGATATAGGGCAAATGCAACAAATCGGATATTTCTGCCAAAGTAGGAGTCATTTCACATTCTCCAAACCTGAATACCAAACCACTCGGATCCCAAAAGGTTAACAAAGCCTATATTAAATCTGAACAAGGGGTAACATGCAGAAGTTCCATAAGATCACCTAATATTTTAACCAGTTTCTACTGATCAACATAGTTAAACATTTCCCACCATTTGATTAACTTTTTGGGCACCTTGACAACCATCAGAACTCTAGACTTGGTGGACAAATCCATCCTGTAATAACACACAAGACGTTATCTCAAAAATTTGACAGGAGTAGAAGATTCCCCACTCTTGGGATTTTTGACGCAAACATATGTCGATGGGACAGACCACATTCATGACTCCAATTTGCCGAACAGAAGTACTGAGCGAAATCAGTCTACTTGGCAAACAACTCCAGATTACGGGGCGAGAGATCTAGGCTAATACTAAGACAAAGGCCAACACAAAGAATTACCGAACCCACCGAGGGTTGCCTACGTATCCCAACCCAAGGGAAGGGAATCAGGTATGCGTAGTTCATTCAGATTGGACAATTAACGATTAACTAATAAATTGACCCTAACTTAAGAGACACTACCAAAAACAAACGAAAAAAAACTTTTCGATTTTCACCTAGACACTGACACCACCAATTATGAAGAAAATTTTTTTTGGTATTTTTGTTTTTGACAAATAAGTAGAAAAGACAAACAAACTTTTTTTTTCTTTGAATTTACGGTACTTTGAGAAGACAAATGTAAAACGTCAAAAAAAAAAATCTTTTTGAGTTTTTGGATTGTGAAGCACAAAAATCATAAAGAATTCTAAAATAAACTACGACATTCCTTTTTTTTTTCACTCTTTTCGACTATTTTTTTCTTTTTCGTTTTTGCCTACGCACCTTACTCCTAACAATTTTTTTTTTTCAAAAATCAGTCCGTCAAATGACCCTGTTACCCTTAAAAATGCAACAGTTAGCACGTAGGGATGCTTTAGAGGGGAGTCTCCTACAAAGGGCTATGTGGGTCCTGCTAGGTCTTCGTATGATGCACATAAGCATGACCTAAAGGCTGACCTACATTGTGGTTCACTAACAAGGCTGTTCGGGGGAGTGTATGGTCGATAGTGGCTGCTTTGCTTTCCACCTACTCCATAACACTAACGGTTCCCCTCCTAAAATAAGGGTGACTCAACTAGAGGTTGTGTACAACACGTGTACTACGGACTTGTCGCAGAAAGAAGGCCGGGGGTAGACTCATGATGACAGATATAAAGCCGTAACACATAGGATAAATACTATAAACAAAGAGCACGAAAACACACAAAAGTGAAAATAACACAAACAAAATCACAAACAAGCTTATACACTCGTAATGCCAAACAAAGCCGATACGACTCCAAAAATAACTCGAATTCTGAAAACTTGTCATTATCCCCAGCAGAGTCGCCAGAGCTATCACACCCCCTTTTTACGTACTCCAAAAGATTTATATTTTAAGGGTCGAAAGGGTTTTATTATTTCAGTGACAAGAAATGAAAATTCATTTCGGAAAAGGATTATTTACATTTTTTTTTATTTAGAGTCGCCACTTGGCATAATCTAGTGTGCCAAGTCACCATTGGAAAAATCCTTTCCAAAACTATTTGAATCTTTAAACTGGTTTGTGAACAGAGACTCCGGCTAAGGAATTCTGTTGACTGAGGGGAAGGTGTTAGGCACCCCTCGATCCCGTGGTTCAACCACGGTCGCTTTGTAGAGTGTGTCAACTATTTTGGCATTACGAAATGTATAAACCACACAAAAGCACACAAAATAATCATAACAATAAACGAAACAAAACAATCTAAAAATGTAAAGTCCAGTCCAATTATACAGTCCAAAAATAAGTAATGCGGAAATATAAATCTATTCTACCCTAGACTAATCCTATACTACGCTCTACCGCTTCACCCGACGCCTCGGGCCTTCACCACGAACATCTTCCAAGTACAAGGTACTTCGGGGCATTCTCCGGCCAAATTATACAATTGAATTTTTCGTATGATAAAGTAAAACGAACCATTCAAGCACATATTCAAATATTCCAATAAATCGTTATTTCTAAATTTGACTACCCGACCTACATTTGCCTATCCAAGTTCAACATATCACAGTTCTATCGTGTTTAACATTATCCGTGCATCAAAATTAATCAATATTCATTTTAGCAATTTTTAATTCCCACCCCCAATTTTATTTTTAACAAAAAAACTTCTACAATCACGATTACTATTTCAACAATCCATAATCACTATAAACTCAATATTCATCATTCACGTCACACACAATCGTAACTAACAAAATCAACAACCAATCAATACCAACAGTTATTCATCACCAACAAAGATCAAACAACACACGAATATCCAATTCGAAATACGAAATATTGCAAATAATAAAATAGATGAGAGAAAGTGTAGAGTTGGACCTCGATTGAAGATTTTATTGTGCCAAAATATGTGATCAAAAGACAAAGTTGGATCCAAAACTCTCGACTTGAACCTCGATAACCAACAACTCCAAACTCGATATCGAATTCAACCGGACAGATTTGGAAAACAACGAAAAGCCTCACAATGAATGCACCGCAAACCCGAATAGAAATAAAAAAAAAACAACCCAAGATCTCAAATTCGAAATCCCAAATCACCGATTTCCAACTAACCTTGTATGAATCTCACCGGAATTGAAGTAACTGTCATCGTTTCAGCATTTCTCGAAAAGAGATGGAGCTAGCTCGAACGGGCTGGCTGCTGGCGCGGTATTGAGAGGAGAATGGGGGTAGAACAGTGGCTGGGACGCTGGTCGCAGCGACGGGGTCGTTTGGTTGGTCGCCGGAGAAGGCGCTGGATGACGGAGGAGGTCGGATCTGAGCGGCGGCTGGAGGAGCAGCCCGTGTTGGCCTTTGGAGGTGGAGCCGACGCTGTTGTCGCCGATGGGGTCGTTTGGTTGGTCGCCGGAGAAGGCACTGGATGACGGAGGAGGCCGGATCTGAGCGGCGGCTAGAGGAGCAGCCCATGCTGGCCTTTGGAGGCGGCGCCGACGCTGTTGTCGCCGGTCGGGTCGTTTGGTTAGTTTGATTTGCTTCTCAAGCTGTTGTAGATGATGTTATGTTTTTTTTTTGTTTGTTTGCTGATATCGATTGTTGTTGTTCTTGAAGGTCCAAAAATGGAAGAAGATGATGAAAAGGAGAAGAAAAGAGAATTTTTCTTTTTGAGATGTGCTCTGTCTTTTTTTTTTTTGGTTACTATTGGTGCCAAATTCTGTGATTGTGAGAGTATGCGTGTGTTTTTTATTGTGAGGGTTACGTGGGTGGGTATTGGGGTAGGGTAGGTGGGGTCATGTGGGGTAGGGGGTAGTGGTGAGGTGTTTTTTTTTTATTGGGTGGGTTGTTAGAATATTAGGATAAAACAAAATTAGTTAGGGGGTTGTTATTTTGTCATTTTGTGGAGGGATTATCACGCGGGTGAGGGTACACGGTAGGATAAGGTAAACAATAGGTAAAATGACATCGGGGAGGAACGAAATTAGGTGTCTACATAAATGGCAATGTAAATTAACTAAATCATTATATCTTAAAATAAAAAAAATTACAATGATAGTTAATTTAATAATAACGTCAAGTGACTTATTATTTTTGTTATTAATAATTTATTGATTCGTAGGTTTGGTAATAGTTTTTTCGAAACGATATTTAAATAGGCCAAAGATTATTTAAAAAATCGTAAAGGTGAAATCCTAGGCTTAAAAAACTGGAAATTACAAAAGACAAATTAAAAACCATGATTTTCTTTGAATTTGTATTTACAATTATATGTTAGCCTTATTTTGTGGAAATATTGTTCCACAAAATTAGCTTCAAAACTGATTGTTGGTTCGAAAAGTGTGTTGACTGATTACTATTTAATGGAAACATTATTATTATTATTATTATTATTATTATTATTATTATTATTATTATTAATAATAATAATAATAATAATAATAATAATAATAATAATAATAATACTACACTACTACTACTACTATTTGTTTAATCATTACTAAACACGTATGCTACATATATTACTATTATCTACTATTATTTCTTTTAATCATTATTATTATTTATTTATTTTTAATTTTTAAATAAATTATTTTTAGATATAATTTATAATATTTAAATTTTAAAATAGATAAACTTATGAAAGAGTAAAAGTTTATTTAGAACTCTTCAATTATGAAATTCTATTTTTAAGCTGATTTTTTTTTAATAAAAGATAATGTGTTTTTAAATTTAAATATTTTTAATTTGTTAATTCAAAATTGTTATTACAACTATCAAATTGTGTTCCAAAATGGTCATGTGACTTCTCAGTAACTTGTCACTTAGCGAAAAAAGTTCTCTTTTAGTATAAAGAGAACAATAAAATAATAATTTAAAAAGAAGTGTCTTATATTCTCAGATTCAACTAAGAAGTATAATTATTATTCTTGGTGTGACCATACTGCAAAAAAATTCAATGAAAAAATTTTGAAAGTTAAATTCATGAGTAAAATAAAAAATTTCTTGTGAAAAATAAGTATTAAAGAACAAATAACTGCATTAAAGTCATATGAAAATAACATCAATAGAATTAAAATTAGAAAAAAATTGATAAAGATAATTAATACAAATTTATCGCTTTGTATTTGTTTTTATTAAGAATCAAATGTACAAAATCATAAAAAAAATATTGCTTACTTGAATCCAAGTTAGAAAAGCAGATTAATGCATAATACCATCGTCATCCATCTACATAAAAAGGTGAAAATGTAAAAAAAAAAAAAAAGTAAAGAATATGAAAAATCCAGTAAATAAAGTGAGGAATAATAATTAATGATCAATTATAGATAACATAACAAAAATGCTAATGAAGACTATCGATTTTAGTAGACCTAGTTTTTGATTGATATAAGATGGTGTGCTTTTTTGTGAGGTTAAATTTGAAATACATCAGTGTTTGTATTTATAATGGTATTAGCTTTTGTACTACAATATTAAGATAATGATAAGAAATTGAAATAACAATATCTTAAATTTAAATTCAAATTAAATTAGGATAAACATTGAGAGTTGATATAACACTAAAACTCTAAACCTTAGAAGGAAGTTATAATCAGTTTAAATTCAAAATTTACATCAGGTTAAAATATTATTTTAGTTGATAGAAAGTAGGAGTACGTGTTCTTTATTTCTATTATTATGTAAACAAAATATTATTATTATTATTAATATTAATATTATTATTATTATTATTATTATTATTATTATTATTATTATAATGGAAAGTGACTTATTATTATTATTATTATTATAATGGAAAGTGACTTATTATTATTATTATTATTATTATTATTATTATTATTATTATTATTATTTAGTAGGTTTGGTAATATTTTTTTGTAAACGATATTTAAATAGGACAAAGATTATTATTTAAAAACCCATGAAGGTGAAATCTTAGGTTAAAAAATTGAATAATTAAAGATAAAAATTTAAAAACATGTGTTTATTTGAATTTGTATTTACAATTATCTCTTAGCCTTATTTTGTGGGAATATAATTCCATAAAAATAGGCTTTCAAAACTGATTTTTGATGCAGGGAATTTGTGCCATGATTAGTGGAAATATTTGATTATTATTATTATTATTAGTATTAGTATTAGTAATAATAATAATAATAATAATAATAATAATAATAATAATAATACATACTATACACGTACTAATATCTATCAGTACTACTACTTATTATTTAATAATATTATTATACATAATATCTATGTCTACTACTACTTATTATTATTAATTATTAAATCTATAAAACGTACGAATATCTACCACTACTACTAATTATTATTACTAAATATATTAAATAACATTTAAATTTTAAAAGAGATAAGTTTGAAATATTAAATATCTATTAGACTCCTTAACTATGAATTTCTAATTTTAAGATAATGATTCAAAAGTCTAATATATTTAAATTTAAATATTTTTTGTCTTTAAATTCGAATTTATCTTTTAGTTAGTTCAAATTCAACTTTATCTAGTATAGAGTTTGTTTTCGATATTTAAAAGAATATGTAACTTTCATTTGAAATTCAAAATAAAAAAATTTAACACCAATTCTACAAACTTTATATTTATCTAAAGACTAATTTAAATAATTTATATCTCTAAAAATATCCTTTATCCTTTTATAGTTTCAATTTAAAGCTATACAAAAATTCAAACTAAATATTTTTTTTAATCTTTTATCATTTAATTTATATTAATAGTATATCAATTTTATTAAATTTATCTTAAATATTTTAATTATTTTACTATTTGAATTTCTGTTATTATTATTATTATTCTCACCACAACACTAATATTATTACAACACACTTTTTTTTGGTAGCAAATTTACTACGTTCTATTATTTATTATTATTATTATTATTATTATTATTATTATTATTATTATTTATTGAATTAAATGTATTCAAATATATTTTATAGTATATAAAAGGATTTTTTTTTTTTGGAAACAATAAGAGTTTATATAAGATTCTTTAATCAAACTTTTCTACTTTTAAGCTAATGACTTTTTTTATTTTTAAAATAATATAACAACAACAACAACAACAGACCCAGTGTATTCTCACAGAGTGGGGTCTGGGGAGGGTAAAATATACACAGTCCATACCGCTACCTCCGAAGAAATAGAGAAGCTGTTTCCGATAAACCCCCGACTCATTTTTAAAAGAATAATACATTTTCAAATTCAAATGATTAATATATTTTAATTTAAAAATTTTATTACAATAATATTAATCTTTGTCCTAAAATTTGCCATGTGGCTTCTCAATAACTCGCCACGTGGCTTCTCAATAACTCTCCACGTGGCTTCTTGTCTTGCTTTTAGTTTTGCTTTTATATATATATATAGATAGCAAGTTGTATTTTGTATTTTTACAAACTGTTGCTACAAAAATACAAATACATATGATTTTTATTGCCCTTATGATTGATATGTATTTTGTATTTTTGTAAACTGTTGCTACAAAAATACAAATACATACAAATACATATGCTACAAAATATAATTTGATAAAAGTGTTGTTAATTTTTGTAATTTAACACTTAAGTATGCTACTTTATGTATTTTTTCCTATTCTTTTTTAACAATTGAGTAATTGATTTATTTTTTTCTCAGATTATTTTGCATTCACCAACATTATTAAAATAACATACTATTTTTTATTTAGTTTTACTTATTTATACAATAAAATACAATATCATATACTTTTAATATAAAACAATTGTTAAAGATATATATTTATATATAATAGTGATACAGTTTCTATACATATACATATTCTATATAATAATTATAGCATTTTTATATACATTCTATACAATTTTTAACTACAATTATTATTTAGACACATATTTTATACGACTCTATATAGTTTCTACATGCATTCTAAAAATATATCAATCTAATATAAGAGAGTATCAACTGAGTATATGGACACTGCAAGTGTATCAATGTAGTATAAAAGTGTCTTAATGTGATATAAAAGAGTATCAATTGGGTATAGAGACTACATGTGCTTGCATAGAATTTCCTTTCTCCTCTTTAAAAAGTGTATCAATATAGTATAAAAGTGTATCAATTTGGTATAAAAAGTGCATCAATTGAGTATAGAGACTGTATGTTCCCAATTGGGCCAAATGACTAAAAAAGAGAATTAAAAAAGAGAAAAGGATATGGGATAACCATTTTTTTTAAAAAAATGGCTCATAATTGAAAAGGTGGACATGCTGTAGCCAATCGGCTAAAGTAATTCCCTTTTTTTAGCCATTTGGCCCAATAGGGCACATGCAGTTTTTATACTCAATTGATACACTTTTATACCACATTGATACACTTTTATGCTATATTGATATACTTTTTAAAAAAGAGAAAGAAAATTCCATGCAAGCATATGCAGTCCCTATACCCAATTGATACTCTTTTATATCACATTAGTACACTTTATATTATATTGATACATTTGCAGTACCCATATACTCAATTGATACTCTCTTATGCTAGATTGATACATTTTTAGAATGCATGTAAAAACTATATAGAGTCATATAAAATATGTATCTAAATAATAATTATAGTTAAAAATTATATAGAATGTGTATAAAAATGCTATAATTATTATATAGAATATGTATATGTATATGTATACATATATATATATATATATATATATATATAT
>NC_061119.1:10687675-10855391 GCF_002878395.1 Capsicum annuum
ATATAAACTGTATCGTTATTATATATAAATATATATCTTTAACAATTGTATTATAGTAAAAGTATATGGTATTGTATTTTATTGTATAAATAAGTAAAACTAAACAAAACAAATAGTATGTTATTTTAATAATTTTGGTGAATGCAAAATAATCTTAAAAAAAAAAACAATTACTCAATTAATTAAAAAGAATAAAAAAGAGTAGAATCTTTAAAAAAGAAAAGGAGTCATACCAAACTTATAACAATTCTTTTTGAGGGCTGGTTGATAGATCCATGCACTAGTGAAGTACGTGTAGCCATCTAAGTATATAGTCTTGATAGTGGAGATCTTGGGGTAAGCAGTAACCATGATCGAGTGCTATTTTCCGGATTTTTAAATTTAGGTTCTAGTTTTGTGAAATTATTTTAGTTTTAGGTGTTATTTTTGTCCTTTCCCAAACTACAAATAGCGGACTGACTACAGTTGTCCACCTTTTAAAATTAAAAAATGGCCAGCCCATGTCCTTTGGCCTATAATATCTATCTATCTATCTATCTATCTATCTATCTATCTATCTATCTATATATCTATATATATATATATATTGGTTTGTATTCACCTAAAAAAGTTGTATACATATAAATTTTTTTAATGATATTGAAAAAATAAATAAATTATGTTTTATCATTATTCAAATAAAAGTGACAAAATGAAATGATTGAATCGTTAATTTTAGGAAAATCCATTAAGGGAAACAAAATATGACCAGTTACAAAATGTGAATGAAGTTGGTTGAACTACACATATGTGGTGTATTATTCATAATAAAATTAGTGGAGTAAAATCAAAATATATTAAAATACCCATAAAATTATTTCATAATTAATATAAAATGAGACAAAAAAATCTACATCACTCTGATTTAGTCATTATTCTATTAAATGAACTCTATTACATTATTTAGAAATTTTATTTGTTACGGAAAAGGTCTAAAATGTCCTTCAACTATGTGAAATGGTGCAAAAATATTCTCCATCTACCTATTGGGCTTAAAATGCCCTTTCCGTCAACTTATTAGGCCTATTTTGCCCTTACATTTAAAAGTTAACTAATGACCCTAATTCATTAATGACGTGACATATTTCTATTGGTCAATTAATATTTATTTAAATTAATTAATTTTATTCTTTAAAAACCCAACGACCCAACTAATAACCCGTCGCAATTCCTATTATTCTTCACCGACGTCTCTTAATGTTCACCGGCTTCTAATCACTATCATCATGTTGGGTGTCAAGTTTGTTGATAATAGAGTAAGGGTGCATTTGTTTTTTTATTTTTTTAAGATTACGACGTCTGAATCTGAATAAATATCTGAATGATTAAGATGTTTTTAGATCTGAATATTGAATGATTAAGACTGTTTGTTTTTTAACATCCAAATGTGCGTGATATATTTATTCGTGATAAATATTTAATTCAAATTTTAAAAGTAATAAAATATTATATTATATGAAAAAAATATTAGATAAACTTAAACATCAAAATTATTATTTGAGTGATAATTAAAATATTTTAAGATAATTTTGAGAGAATAAATTACGTTTTAAAAAGAGTCTGAATATTATTTGAGTGATAATTAAAATATATAAAGATAATTAAAATATTTAAAGAGAGTTTCAAGGGAATAAATTATGTTTTAAAAAGTATCTGAACATCATTCAGACTCTTTTTCGTATCTGACTGATTCAGAAGCTTTCAGATACATTAAGATGCAGTTTATAAAAAAAATAAATGCACTTAATGGACAGAAGTCTGAACCATTCAAATTCAGATCTTCATTAAGTGCAAAAAAATGAGGCCTAAATATTCTAGCCATACTCGTTCAAATTTTCATAAAGGCTCATTGGTAATGTGGACTCTTCCCATAAAAGTGAAAATTATTCCAAATATACTTTTTAGTTTGTTAATTACAAGTTATAGCATAACTTTTCATTAATTACTAGACTTAAAAAATAATTACAAGCTATAACAACTTTTGAAAAAAAACATATTTTAAGTAAATTTTTGAAAATTATTTTTATAATATTTATTATTTGTATTGTTTTCTTATATTTAGCATTTAGCATTTATCACTCTTAATTAAAGATCTTGGATAATTATGGTAAGTTAAGGTATCAATTTTATTTTAATAATTAAATATCAAAGTTTGTTCACAATTTAAAGAATTATATATGATAAATATATTTTTTAAAGTTAAGAGCTGATTTTATACTTTTTATTAACTTGAATAATTAATATGATTATATACTTTTTCATATTTTACTGTCTTTAATTATCAATAAATGTCTTATCTCTTTACCTTTTTAACTTCTTTTCCCCCCTTTTTAACTTTATTATACAGACTTTCACGTTTTATGTATCTATTCAATTAAGTAAGAACAATTTAGCAACGAATTGAATTCCTAGCTTATTCCATATATTCTAATAGCGTTTTTACCTATCCATTTAATTAAAAGAAAGGTATAATGTTAAGTACATTATATTCCAAAATAGTTTAAATTTTAACTTCTCATTCTTACCTTTAGCTAGTGAGAAGCTTTTATAATCACACATATATTAATGACATGTTTCAAACTAAAAATGTTAAAAATCTTTTTTTATATATTTTTGTTCTTAAACTTTGAATTATACCATGTTACATAAATTGAATGACGTAATACGTAGTTTCTTCGGTATTCAAAACATTCGAATAAGTTTGATAGTTGACTTTTAATACACCCATATTTTAATTTATTAATTTGATTTTGACTTAATACAAAATTTTAAAAAAATAGAGAATATTTTTGAATTTTGTTGCCTTAAACTAAAATTGCATTGAAAGTACTAAAATACCCTTTAATTTTGTGGTCTTAAATGTGCCATGTGAAAAGTTAGAGTTGAAAATTTGTCCAAAAAAATGATTAGATAACATTAATCTACTTCAAAAGAACTTCGTTTCGAGTGAATGATATCTCAAAAAAATCGGAACGTTGAGGGGTTGCTCAGATCCAAAATTTCGGGCTAACTGGATATATATATATATATATATTTTAATTTGAACTAGCTTTGGATTAAATTTCAATTTGAGAACGTTGTAGTTCGAAGTTGCAGTATAATTGTATGTTGAATTTGTTTGAAAATTGGACTTTTAAGTTTGCATGCGGATTTCAATTGTATTTAATGTCTATGATTACTCTGTGAAAGTTGTATACAACATCATGTAGTTATATTAAATTATCAGAAATCAAAATTTCTATGGTTATATACCTATTTTATACAGATATTATATACGAAAGTGTAAGCAAAATTCTAAGTATTTGAGTGAGATATGCATATTTCATATTGTTTTTATATATTTTTCATACAAGAAAATTGTGAGCGACTCTAATACTTGAGCGAGATATACATTTTTCAAACCAAATTAATGCACTTTTTCATATATGAAAAATGGGAGCAAATTTTCATATATGTTTAAAAAAAAAAAGATATCCTACTATTTATTTTTTAAAATGAAAAGCTCTTGCTATGTTTGATAAATATGATATAATAATGACCAGGTTACGTATGTCTTCGCAGTTATTTAAGCATGGTAATTTTGTGGCGAGTTTGTCCACAAATCGATGTGTTCATTGTATTGTACATTTTCAGAAGAGAACTGAGAATTCTCAGAATTTTAATTTTTTAGGTGTATGTATCCCTAGTAAAATTGTAGAGAATTCTAAGAAAAGGAGAGGCCACATCCAAAAAAGTGAATTATTTTTTGAGGTTTATTTGTATGTACATAGTATGATTCTGTGTATGTCATTAGAAACATGTTTAATGAAAACAGATATGATTCTTGTGTATGCCAGTGTATTTGAAAACACCCAGTGTTGGTTGTTACAGTTCAGGTGTAGAATCACTAGTGAATGTAATACCAATAACAAACAATGCTCAGTGAACAACTTTTTTCATTGAATTCATGAAGACCAACAAAACACCAGCATTTGTTTAAATTGCTGTCATCTGAATTCATGAATAAGACCAACTTTTTCTATTGAATTTATGAAAATCCCTTGCTATCATCAGTCGTGTTGCGATTGCTTCTACTAATCCTTTGTAGATCTCATCTACCAAAGTCCCTTAGTATTCCTGTTTAAACAACAATTTTACTTTTAATGCAATTGATAAACATACATAAAATCAAATCATCATCATATGATATAAAATTCAACAATGTAATAATAGAGAATTGAAGATACACAAAAGATTCAATACATCTTTAAATTCGTTTTGAATGAAAAATATTCATTTTCATAAAATTTTTAACAAACCTGACGAATCCCATCTCCCTCCATGACATATCATTATTGAATGCAAATTAACAGAATTCATATTTGTTATCAAAAGAAATATTTGTTTTTGCTTTTCTTTCAAATAATAATCCTCAGCAATTTGTTAGAAGACTCCGAAATTACGGGTTTTTTTTACTGTCAGAAATCAATCGTGTACAAAGAGGAAGGTAGTGTATGAAGATGAAAACTCTTAATGCAAGCATTAAAATAGGAGGAAAAAAGCGGTTAGAGGAATTTTGGGGTGGATAAATATTAGTAATTAAGGTTAACTATATTTAAGCAAGTAAAATTGTATATTAATTATATTAAATCTTAATTTTCCTTTTTCACTAATCTCTTTTTTGTATTTCTAACAAAACAAAAAAACCTTTTTGTACTATTTTTTTAGATGAAAGTTGCTATAACTTGAAAATTTAAAAGTTTTGCTATAACTTGTAATAACTAATCTAATAATTTTATATAGTTAATTTTCCCTAAAAGATAAGGCACCGAAAGAGCAAAGAAAAGATTCTAAGTCCAATGCTATTCCTGCAGAGATAAAATTGATGGTATCAATTAAGCAATTACAAGTCTTATGACATGAGAAAATTACATAGATCCTAGCGAATTGATTAAGCTAATTGAGTCCTATAAGACTAATAAATATACAAAATTGATTAAGCCACTTGAGTCTTATAAGACTAACAAGGATAAATTTGAGTCTTATAAGACTAACAAGGATATACGAAATTGATTAGATCAAGGATAGTAACTACAACTTCCGAACACTAATTATGCCTCGTTTCTACTTTGTTTTCTCTGAACATTCAAGAGAGAATAAATTTGAGTTCAGTTTATGTGTTATTAATAATTTAGTTTAATATGTCATGTTCTTAACGTTGGAAAATTAAACATATCATGCTTGAACCTGTTCAATGTTTGTTAATTACTTTTACAGATGTATATTTCCACTATTTTGGAATTGGAAGTAATAAATCAGGTATGAGCCGTGATGGAATGCCTCGATGATGTTATTCTGCATAGTACATCTTTAGGCAACAACCACAACGTTGCGATCCATGAAAAAAGTAAAACGAGCAAGCATTTATTTATTTAATCTTGTTATGAAATTGTACTAGATTAAACTATAACCTAATCTTACATGATGCTGAATAATGTTTCTTGAGAATATTAACCTTACAAGTAGGTGATGTGCTAGATTTTTGTAGCACGTTTAAGACTTTTTAACTTGAAATAATTGTAAGTTCTTAAGTAATTATTGGTGTTTTTGATGTTATTTCTTAAGATTTTGTAGGAAAGTCAAGATGCATGGAAATAAATAACAATGAAGCAAAAGAGCTGAAATCTGAGCAAAATGAGCTGAAAACATGGCTGACGACAACCGTGATAAGTCGTCAGCCTTGTGATAGGCTATCAACATTGGCGTCAGCCTTAACCAGGGAGTTGCAGTCTGAGAAGCAGTTCTGACGACGTTGATGACATGGCGTCAAAGTTGTGATAAGGCATCAATAAGGGCGTCAGCCTTATGCAGAGAATTAGAAAAAGGAGAAGACATCTAACGACGACAGTGAAACGCCGTCAGATCCGTGACGCGGCGTCAGCAACATCGTCAACTTTAGACATAACTTGAAGACAACTGGAGCTAATCTGACACCATCCATGATAAGGCGTCAGACCCTTGAAGTGGCGTCAGCTAGGGCGTCACCTAATCCGAGAATTTATTTACTTTGTTATTTTATTTCCATAATTAGGTTGAAGTATTTAAGGCATAGTTTAGGGTTTTCTAATTAATATCGAATTTGTCTTAAGTTACGGCTATAAATAGCGGCCTTTAGGGTTTCATTCAAAAATTTTGGAAGCAGCTTTTGACATCTTGTAGCCTAGTAAAGGGGAGTTCACTTGTTTTTGACTCTCTTAACTTAGAATTCAATTTTCCATCCTTTGATTTAGTTGTGGAAAATTCTTATTGTACTTGAAGGAGAAACAACTTTGAATTTCATCTTTTGTAAGTTCACTTGCTTTAAGTTATGAATTCAATCTTTGTTATCTCTTTCTATCTTATGAGCAACTAAAACCCAAAACTAGGGTTGTGGGATCTATGATTATTATTTCATTGATTAATAGTTGGATTAGGATTTGAGTGATTGTGGAAACATCTTGAAATTCTGTTGTTTTAACTTGAATCTATTGGTTGCAAACAATAGGTTATGCCTTAGGTTTTATTTGCTTCTAACGGAGAAATAGACTAGAGGTCATGAATTATCAACAAGGACTCGGAAGCTATCAACCTTCTATTTAATGGTTGATCCCGTAACCGGATCAATCTACCTGAGATAACATCCGGTTGGAAATAGAGATGTTATCTAAGTTCGAGAGAATTAGATAATAAATTGTCTGGTGAGGTCGTGAGATAAGTCAGATAGTATCATCGGCAGGGATAATTTGCTGTTCCCACCTATCACGAGAATCATGAATAGTTATTATTCAATGGAGATTAATAGTCATAGTGATCACAGCCCTAGTTTCTCTATATCATTGACTTGAACAATTAAAATCTTAGTTTTGAGTTCTGAAGCAAGTTAAGATGTTAACTTTTGTTTAACTCATAAAAACCCCATCTCAATTTTATATTTTCGTCCCATTTATTTGAATTGAACTTGTAGCTATAGTTTCAAATTAGCTTAATCGCCACTCACATTGTTCCCTGTGGATTCGACCCCAACTCCAAAATTGGGTAAATATATTGACGACGACCGCCTTACACTAATTTGAGGTTTAAGTTGAGCGTTTATCAGTATGAAAAAATTATTTAATTAATTTTAATTCTTAGAGGAGAGAGAAAGAGTAGATGAGTATTAGTTGGTGCAGAAATCTTGACGAAAGCTTTTCAAGTCATGAATTAAAAAGGAAAACACACCTTGAGCTTGATGGAACCAATTTTCCATGCGATTGTATTCTGTCAATGAAAAATAGTTCAGGACTCCAGATTTGGCATCTTGTTCATATATTCTATATCATTGATTCATTTAGTCCAACCAGTCAAATACTGTGAACAATAAATTAAGCAAAGAAAAATCTGCTACTGTGTGTTGCTGTGGAGTAATCAAATTCCAAGAAGGTCACCTACTCACTTTCAATCAAGTTTAAGTTGGAAATTACATAATGATTTATTCGGTTGAGAACGTCACAATCCCAAGTTTCTGCAAGTAGTCCAGACTAAATTGTTACACACTATTAAGCTTATTTATCATATAGTGCTATCCTACATAATGCGGAAAAATTCACTTTGAATAGGATCTCTAGCAGAAGGAAACAATTATTTGATCAATATAAATTCTTATAGGAAAAAGCAAGTGAAGGGCAGCCTTGGAAACATTCGCCCTATGGAAACGCAAGATGCTTTATGCACCAGGCTGCATTTGTTTTTTTTTTTTTTTATTTAAAGAAGGAAATTTTTTTATAAGAGTGATAATTGGTGTAACGACTTTGACGAAGATATTTTTAGTCAAGAATTGAACAAAAAATACCTCGAGCTTGATGGAACCAATTTTCCATGAACGTGTTTAGAACTTGGGAGTGGAGACTTTCTCTGGACCCTGCCGGACTATCCTTTTTTTAAAGGAGAAAGAAAAGTCTATAAGAGTGGCAATTGGTGTATAGACCTTGAATTCTTGAAAAGTTTATGCTTTGTGCAATTTTTTTAGATTCAGATTTTTTGTTTTAAATAAAAAATTCATAAAAGCTAATTTTAATGAAAAAAATAATTAAATTGCTTTGGTGACTCTCTAAGTAAAAAAGTTATACTTGAGTGACTTTGGGAGTAAAGACAAAGTGAATTTCTGAGATAGAAATCCTTAGTTGAGTGACCATTTGAGTTACTAACTCCAATTATAATCAATTTTAATTTTTAGAGGGGAGAGAATAGTCTACATGAGTATTACTTGGTGTAGCGACTTCGACGAAAACACTTCAAGTCAAGAATTGGAAAAAAACACCCCTGAGTTTGATGAAACCAATTTTCCACGAGAACGTACCCTACTAATAGAAGACAGGTCATGACTCCAGACATATTGACATGTTGTTCATATATTTAATATCACTATTCAGTAAGTCTAACTAGACAAATACTGTGAACCATAAATCTAGCAAAGAAAAATTTACTACGGTTGCTTTGGAGTAATCAATTCCAAGAAGGTCACCTAGTCACTTTTAGTCAAATTTTGAGTTATCAATTATATAACGGCTTTTGCGGTGAAATTTTACTAAAAAACTTTTTTAGACTACAAAATCTACAATTTATCTTAAAAGCAGTAAAAGCCGGATATTATTTAGAATGTGTTCAAGGTACATGGTGTTAATTACTCTAATTCCATTCAACTTCGAATGATATATCAGCGTGATAATTTTTCTTTTAACGATGTAATGTTGTTTTGCCTACTGTTCACTTATCTTAAATTTGTAGATATTTACTCCGTGATTGTAATAGAAAGTTTGCTAGATTTCAAATCACTGAAATAATGAAAAAAAAAGTCTCAAGTCAATGCACGAGTCGTTACCCAAAAATCAAAGAATGCTGAAAAAATCTGTTAGCTTGATAACTGGTGCGTAGAACTTGACCAAAACTTGTCATGTGAAAATCATGAGAGTCTCAATTGGGGTTATAGACCTTGACAACAAGCAACAACACAAAGGTCCCTACACTTGTAATAAAGGTTCCTCCACTTGTAATAGCACATGCATTTTGTCTGATACCTTATCATAGACAAAGATGTAACTGAAAAGGTCTTTGTTTCTGTTATCAATCAGACATAATAAGCAAACCACAAGCAAAAAATAAAAAATAAGAATACACAGATTTACTTGGAAACCTTTGTGAAAAAAACCACGGGCAGGGGAAGAGGCAGAGGAATTCACTATAACGAGAAAAGTACAATGTGGAGACGATAGTCTCAATTTCGTGTATATAAGAACAACCCGAAAAGGCCCACTAAACACACTTATATAATACGTGCATACAAATAAGTCTTAGGCCTAATCCCTACGTTACCACCACAGACCTCATGAAAAATCACAAATATGGGTCGCACCGCGAACTTTTTAAGGCCGGATCAACAAAATTCGGGTCACAACTCTTAAACAGTTTTCCCTGCAAAATGAAGAGAGAATAGACTTGTGTTCAGTTGATGTGTTATCAATAATTTTAATTTAATATGTCATGTTCTTAAAGCTAGAAAATTAAACAGGTCATGCTTGAACCTGTTCAATGTTTGTTAATTACATTCCCGATTCATATTTCCTCAATTTGGGAACTGAAAGTGATGAAGCTGAGAGTTGTTTTGGAGATTAATCAGGTCTGAGCCATGATGGAATGCCTCGATGATACACCAGTTGGGTGTCTGAACAAAGTTCCAAATATGTGACTCGCCTGAAGATGTTATTCAGCATAATATCTCTTCTAGAGACTACCACATATGTTAACCGATTGATAGTGTGTGTAACAGGTGATGATCATGCTAATAGCTAAGTCGACCCAAAAGAATCTGCATAACTTTTTTAATGTATATTTAATAGATATTGAATCCCCTCGATTAATTTCTCTGTGTGTTTATTTTCATATTTTTCAAACCTCCCAAGTTAAACTGTCATCTCGGCCACTATCAGGAATATGACATACCACACAAACTTACTTGGTTAGGATAAGAGTATTACTTGGTGTATAGACCTTGACAATAACATTACAACTGTGCCAACTCTACTATGCTTAATCTGTCGTATGCAAGAAGCACCTTACATATTGTGCCAGCTCGAGCAAGTGCAGGAACCTAGACATGGAATAGCGAGTGTGAGTCTGTTGTTCTTTTCTTTTTGGAGTATAAGTTTTATGCTACTTTTCAATGAAGATAAAACACGTCGTTATAGTCCTCAAAGTTTAGTAATGGAAGTGAGGATATCCAGGATGGCGTAGTTCGTCCAATTTAAGTAGTTTGATGACAATATGAGAAACTGTACGTTTCATTAGGAAATTGATTGAATGGCCTGAGAATTTTTCCATTTCTCTTTATCAGTCGAATATGCCATTGGATATATAGTGAACTAATAATTAGGTCGAATTTATTTCTACATACTGTAGACAAATGAAAACAAAATTTGATTGAGTCAGAAAGGAAGAAAATTCATAACTTATATTTTGCAAGGGGAAGTCAAGTACACTAAAGCTCCCGCTATGCGTGGGTTTCTGGTATGAACTGGACCACAAAGGTCTATTGTACCTAGCTTCACCTTATATTTTGCAAAGGGCTGTTTTTCGAGGCATGAATCCTGATCTCCTAGTCGCATGACAACAACTTATTAACTAGTTTCTCCAGACCCCGCTCTTAAAAGAGTCTATGAGATCATTAATTGGTGTATGGACTCTGGCAAAAACCTCTCAAAGTCTAAAATTCAGAAAAGTTTGATTGGTCAGAATGAAGAGTAATAAATGGTATATAGACTTTTGAGCAAAACAACATTTCAAGTCAAAATTCCAAAAAAATTGATTAGTTAGGATAATAGTGTTGGTTGGTGTATAAACCTTGGTTTCCAAGTCAAAAGTCCAACTTTTCCCCCACCAAGTTCATGATACAATCTGTTATTTTATGTGTATCTCGGGTACAAGAATCTGTATACAAACAACACCAACTTCAACACAAGTTCATGTATAAATAAGAACACCTTTGAAGTTCTTTAACACCTTCAACACAAGATTACTAATAATCTATCCAAGAAGTGTGTTAGATTTCAGAAAATAGATGAAACAGAATTTAAGGCCAAGTCCCCTGACTTCACGGAGTGTCCTTAAGGAATAATTTTCCTCACTGTACTTGCGGTTATGGAATCTTCCTCTCAGAATACAATGGCCTACAATCCGAATAATAGCGGTACCTCAAATTATCGGATTCTACGAACTCAGTCAACATCTTAATGATCACATAGAGTTTTTGTTAAGTATAGAAGTATTTTTGCTGTCAATATTAATTATAATACTTGAGAAAAATAGCAGGTATTTGTAGCCTTAAGTGTATCCTTTCAGAAAGGATTCATTAGTTCAGCAGAAAGGCACCTTTCTATAACGGTCACGTATCTGCGTCCAAACTGCGCTGGAACTGCGCCAGGACTACGACGGTAGATGACATTTTGTACATTCCAGTGAGCATCTGCGCTGGAAATGTGTTCGTAGTTTTTGATCTGCATTTGAACTGCGACCGCATGTCAAAATAGTGTGCCTCTTTTCGAAGGGTCGCATCCCTTTGATGTAACACCCCGTAAAATCCTTCATGTATTATATCATAGTAACATGCTTGTTGAGTTAAAAGATTGAAAATATTCTAAGTGTCAAAGAGACTTAGTCTCATTTTTAACTCTCAATCTTTGAAGATTTTATTTTCGACCTTCCCGACATTCGTTTTTTGATTCTCAAGTTGCGTCGCGATCGGGAAAGATCATAGTACATCTCGGTTATGTTTCAAAATTTTTTGAATAGTGTAAGGAGGTGTTTGGACCCTCAAACTAGTAGCAAAAGGCTATAAGACCGTGCAACCTCTCTTAGACCACTGGTCTAAGCAGGGAGCCGCCCAGGCTAGACCAAGGGTCTAAGTAGGACGCCGCCCTAGGTATAGCATTGGGCCAAAAATATGCTTTTCCAGCTCGTCTCTTAGGGGCAAAATGGGTATTTCCCATTCCCCAACCATCTTAAATACTGGATTTGATCCCAAATACACCAAAATACACCTACATTCATCAAATTACTCCAAGAACATTCATAAGAGTTTCAAACTAAAAACCCAAGTAACTTACGATTCAACTGTGTGTTTTCAAAACTAATTGGAGATTTGAAATCCCCAAGTCGTAGGCGTCAAGAATCATCCTTTAATTTCCTAAATAGAGGTAAGTGGGGTTGTCCTAAATTTCATGGGCATGATTTAAAAAGAATTTGCACAAGACTTTAATATTTATACATGTATATATGTTATTACAAGTGGGGATTTCGTTTTTATACCAATAATATGTGTTGTATCATGATTTTGAAAGAATAATGAAACTTCATGGGGTTTTTTTTCTTGAATATGTTTCAATTGTGGAATTGGGGACATGTGGCTTGAATTCTAAGAATGATAAGAACATAAATTATGAATTCTTTTAAAATTTCCCCATGATAACATTTTAGTGCCCCACATAATACTAGTCTTAAACTATCGAGAGCATAAGTTTTTGCTATTTCTATGATACTAATCATAAATGATAAAACTTCTTGAATTATTATATGTTGAGAACCATTGTGCATGTGTTTGATGTGTGTGAAAGTCTTATATATGTGCATGTTACGAATGACATAAGAAGTTAGAGAATTGATGTGATACTGATGACTTACACGTCGGGGTATGACAATACTCCACAGAGTATGATATATATTTTGTCTTGAATCAAGATTAAAGCTTAACTTTATGTGAGTTAGGTGTTTACCCAAAGAAATCACGAGTCAAATGACTTTATGCTGGAAACTGTGAATTGCCGACACGGGGAACTTGGTACCATGCTATGTGATCTTGTGTACCTTGTATTATGTCATCCCTATTCAGGACTAATGGTTAGGAACCCTGCTTTGTGATCTTAAGCCCAACCCTAGCACGTGGACTTGATTGGGATGGAGACACCCTGCTGTATGATCTTGTGTGTTCTTCCCCCTCACTAATACTCTAATCTTGGCGACAACAGAGATTTCGCAGTTGGTGAAAGATTGTAAGGTGTACCACCTAGCTCTGTAGTGATACAGTGTTGTTGAAAAATTATTATACTATGCCCATGTGTTTTCGAACTATTTTGCGATAAAGTGTTTTATAGCAGCTCTCATCTATGTTATATAAAATTTTTATTTTTGTTTTTGGATTACTCTGCGTACCAGTACAACTGTATTGACCTCTCTCCTTCTCATGTTCCAAGGCTCAGTCTAGGGGTTCTGATAAGCAGTAGATTCTCTGAACAGCAGATCAGAGTTCAGTGGTGAGCCTTCTATATTTCAGAAGGCCTAGTTTGACTTCAGTCAGTTATCATTTCTTTGTTTTGGTCTGCTGGGGGCCTTGTCCCAGTTTTCAGATACTTGTTATTGATCATGTAATAGAGATTTCGCAGACAGTTTTCTAGAGGTTGTTAGATGATTTTGGATTGTCATTTTCTATTATTGAATTTATTTCAGATATATGACCATGATTCCGTTTCGCTTTATTTTACGTATTTCTTTATTTGTGTATGAATAGTGTATATGATTATAAATTATAAGGGTGTCCGGGCCTTCATAGTTCGGGATGTTCGTCACGAACAGGGCCTCAATTTGGGGTGTGACAAACTTAGTACCAAAGCACGGTTCATGGTCCCAGGGTATCTGCAAAATCGCGTCGGGTAGACTCTTGTTTATGGGTGTGTGGCGTGCCACACTTATAAGCTGGAGGTTACTAGGCATTTAGGAATGTTTCCCCTCTTTGTGATTCAGTTCGTGCTTTGGAGTCTAATCTGTCCTCTAATCAATGATCTCTTGTATTTCAAAAAAACAACCATGCCTCCACGTCGCTCTAATGCTAATGCCCTGATGAGGTCTGTCCCACCCATAGAGTGTGGACCCAAAATAGAGCTCAGACTCCAAAGGTTAAGATTACTCTGAGAGTCCTACCTACCTAGACTAGCCCTCCTAGGGCACCCAGAGCTCCCCAAATAGGGACTGACCACACTCAGCCTTGCAAGAGAGAAGTGTCTAACACAGAATTCATACATTCCATTCACATACTTGTATAGTTGGTAGCCACATTGACTCAATGGTCGAAGGATGCTGGGTCAGCATCTATTACGTCTGAGGCTACTAGGGTGGGTCAGTCCATGAGAATGAACCCGCCCAAATTTTCTGGGACCAAGGTAGAAGAGGATCCACAGGAGTTCATAGCCAAAATGGAGAAGATTTTCAGAGTGATGCATGTCGACTAGGTGGAAGGAGTTGAGTTAGCAGCATACCAGCTTAAGGATGTAGCGAACCAATGGTATAACGAGTGGGAAGATGCGAAGGGTGATGATGCTGAGCCCATAGCTTGGGGCGAGTTCGTGGAAGCTTTCGTTGATCGATTCTTTCCTATAGAGTTGAGGGAAGCCAAAGCAGAGGAATTCATAACTGGACTGTTATACACTAGAGATGACTAGTAATATGAGAGCCCAAATGAGAAAATTTACATCTGGCCTTTCAGATGATCTAGCGCTTGAATGTCAGGGGGCGATGCTGAGTAGGGATATGGACTTTGCTATATTGTTAGTCCATATGTAGCAGGTAGAAGAGAAGAAAAAGAAGATCACCGAATCTAGGGATAAGGACAGACAGGCAAAGAGAGCCAGAACAGCAGATCAGAACCACAGTCAGCCACAGGATAATAATTAGGGCAACAGGTGGCAGAAAATAAAGAATTGGGGAAATGCTCAGCCTACAACCAGCGCTTCCACGCCCAGACCTCCATATGATCAGCGGTCCTTTAATACTCAGGCTAATAGTGGAGGGAGGATGTAGAACACCCATTCACAGGGTAGCATGACGCAGCCCGCCTGATCTTTTCCTTATTATAATATCTGTGGGAGGAATTATCCTGGAAAGTGTTACTTCGAGAGGAGAAATTGTTACTCCTGCATCCAAGTGGGTCACCTTCAAAGAGATTGCCCTGCTATGGGAGGTAATGTTGGGGGATCAAATTCACAGGTAAATTCTTCTACACCACCACCTCAAAAAGGCGCCTCTTCAGCTACCGAGAGTGGTCACAACCGGTTGCATGCTTTGTCCAACCATCAGGAGGCAGAGGCCTCACCATATGTATTCACCGGTATGTTAAAAATATTTTCCCATGATGTTTATGTGTTACTTGATCCCGGGTCTACCTTGTCTTATGTGACCCCGTATGTGGCTGTTGGCTTTGGGTTTGGGCCTAATTTAATCGCAGAACCTTTATCTATTTCCACTCCTGTAGGTGACTCTGTTGTGGTTATGAGAGTGTATAAGAATTATGTTGTGTCTATTTTTAGTCGGGATACGGTGGCAGACCTCATAGAGCTGATATGGTTGATTTTGATGCCATCTTAGGGATAGACTGGCTCCATTCATATTATGCCACACTAGACTATAGAACCCGAAAGGTTACTTTTTCTTTTCCGAATGAACCCGTGGTAGAATGGGAGGGGCATTCTTTAGCACCTAGAGGGCACTTTATATCTTATCTAAGAGCCCATAAACTTATCTCCAAGGGTTGTTTGTACCATTTTATTCAGGTAAAAGATTCTAATATGGAGAGTCCTTCCTTTCTGTCTATTCCTATGGTAAATGAGTTTCCAGAAGTCTTTCCAGATGATCTCCCAGGAATACCACCTGATAGGGAGATGGATTTTGGTATTGATCTATTACCAGACACTCATCCCATTTCTATTCCGCCGTATAGAATGGCTCCTACAGAGTTGAAAAAGTTAAAAGAGCAACTATCAGATCTTCTAAATAAAGGTTTTATCCATCCTATTGTTTCCCCCTGGAGTGCACCTATACTCTTCATGCAGAAGAAAGATAGTTCCCTGTGCATGTGCATAGATTACCATCAATTGAATAAGGTCACTATTAAAAATAAATAACCTCTTCCTAGGATCGATGATCTTTTTGACCAACTTCAGGGTGCTAAATTCTTTTTTAAGATAGACCTTCGTTTGGGGTACCATCAATTGAAAGTTAGAGAGTCAGACATTCCTAAAACAACTTTTCGAACCTGATATTGTCGTTATGAATTCTTAGTCAAGTCTTTTAGGTTAACTAATGCCCTTGTAACTTTCATGGACCTAATAAATAGGGTGTTCTATCAGTTTTTAGACCTGTTCATTATAGTTTTCATTGATGACGTCTTGGTTTATTCTAAGAGTGAGGAAGACCATGACAATCACCTCTGAATTATTCTTCAGACTCTCAGAGATCATAAGCTGTATGTAAAATTTTCCAAGTCTAAATTCTTGCTTAATGCTATTGCTTTCTTGGGACACATTGTGTCTAGTGAGGGAATTAAGGTTGATCCCCAAAAGGTTGAGGCAGTGAGGAAATGACCCAGACCCACGACTCCAACCAATATTCAGAGTTTCTTAGGTTTGGCAGGGTATTGCAGAAGATTCGTAGAGAGATTTTCTTCCATAGCTTCTCCACTTACTAAGTTGACTCAGAAAAAAGTAAAGTTTGTGTGGTTTGACTCCTATGAGAATAGTTTTGAGAAGTTGAAAGACAAATTGACTACTGGACCTATTTTGATTTTTTTGGAAGGTACAAAGGGGTTTGTTATGTATTGTGATGCGTCTCGTGTGGGACTTGGGTGTGTAATTATGTAGCACGGTAAGGTTGTGGCTTATGCATCTAGGCAGCTGAAGGTGCATGAGCGGAATTACCCCAATCATGACTTGGAGTTAGCAGCTGTGGTGTTTGCGCTTAGAATCTAGAGGCATTATCTTTATGGGGGCATATTGATATTTTCACTGACCATAAGAGTTTACAGTATGTTTTATCGCAGAAAGAATTAAACCTCAGGAAAAGGTTCTGAATAGAATTGCTAAAGGATTATGACATAATCCTGCACTATCATACGGGCAATGCAAATTTGGTAGCAGGCGCCTTTAGCAGGTTGTCAATGAGCAGCCTTTTTCATGTTGAAGAAGGAAAAAGAGAGATGGTGAAGGATATTCACCGACTTGCAAATATTAGAGTGCGGCTCTTAGATTTCGCCGATGAGGGGTGGTTGTTCATGAGATAGCTAAATTATCCCTTTGTGTTGAATTTAAGGAGAAGCAAGTCGAAGATCCCATATTGATGCAGATCAAGAAAGATGTGGGTCAACAGAAGGTAATGTCCTTTGAAATTGGTGGTGATGGTATTCTGAAATATCAGGGTAGATTGTGCGTACCAGATGTAGATAATCTGTGGAAGAGAATCCTTGACGAAGATCACACTTCAAGGCATGTTGTTCACCCAGGCTCTACCAAGATGTATCATGATCTGAAAACCATTTATTAGTGGAATAATATGAAGCGTTATGTGGCTAACTATGTTGCCAAGTGTTTCAATTGTCAACAAGTTAAAGTGGAACATATGAGGCCAGGTGTTACTTCTCAAGAGATAGATTTCCCTTTGTGGATGTGGGAAATGATCAATATGAACTTTATTATGGGACTTCCGAGGTCCTGAAATAGTATGATTCCATTTGGGTAATTGTGGACCAGCTGACTAAGTCTGCTCATTTTCTGCCTGTTAGAACCAACTATTCGGGAGATGATTATGCCAAGCTGTATATTGAGGAAATAGTATGCTTGCATGGAGAACCTGTATCCATCATATTTGATTGAGGTACGCAATTTTCTTCACAGTTTGTAGGTCTTTTCAGAGGAGTTTAGGTACCCAAGTGAACCTAAGTACTGCTTTCCACCCTCAAACAGATGGGCAAGCTGAGTGCACTATTCATAACCTTGAGGATATGTTGAGGGCCTGCGTAACTGACTTTAAATATAGTTGGGTAGATCACTTGCCATTGATAGTGTTCACTTATAATAATAGCTACCATGCTAGTATTAAGATGGCTCCTTTTGAAGCACTGTATAGGAGAAGATGTAGGTCGCCAACAGGGTGGTATGAAGTGGGTGAGACTCAGTTATTTGGGCCTGATCTTGTTCATTAGGAAATGGAGGATGTGAAGATCATTAGAGAATGACTTAAGACAGGTCAGAGTCATCAGAAGTCCTACGCTGATGTTAGGAGAAGAGATTTAGAATTTGAGGTTGGCGATTGGGTGTTTCTCAAAGTTTCTCCTATGAAGGGAGTTATGCGACTCGGAAAGAAAGACAAGTTGAGTCCTCGATATATAGGACCATATTAGATTTTGAGAAAGATAGGTGCAATTGCGTATGAGTTAGAGTTGCCTGCTAGTTTGGGTTCTGTTCATCCAGTATTCCATGTGTCCATATTGAAGAAGTGTATTGGAGACCATTCTTTGGTGTTGCCTGTAGAGGATATCAAGGTGACGGACTTCTTGTCTTATGAAGAAGAGCCTGTAGCAATTTTGGATCGCCAAATTCAAAAGTTGAGAAACAAAGAGAAAGCCTCAGTTAAAGTGCTGTGGAGAAATCAGAAAGTTGAAGAAGCATCTTGGGAATCAGAAGATGACAGAAGATGACATGAGAGATAGATACCCAAACTTATTTGATCCGATGAATGATGAGATGGAAGGTACAATCCCTGACTTATTCTTTTATGCCTTTAGTTTGCTTGAAATTGTGCTTATCTGTGTTTCGCTTCATCATTCGGGGACGAATGATCCTAAGGGGGGGATAATGTAACACCCCGTAAAATCCTTCATGTGTTATATCATAGTAACATGCTTGTTGAGTTAAAAGCTTGAAAATATTCAAAGTATAAAAAGACTTAGTCTTATTTTTAACTCTCAATCTTTGGAGATTTTATTTTCGACCTTCTCGACATCCGTTTTTTGATTTTCAAGTTGTGTTGCGATCAGGCAAGCTCATAGTACATCTCAATTAAGTTTTAGGATTTTTTGGATAGCGTAAGGGGGTGTTTGGACCCTCAAAACAGTAGCAAAAGGCTAGCCCAGGCTAGATGAGGGGGTCTAAGCAGGGCGCCACCTAGGCTAGACAGGGGGTCTAAGCAGGACGCCGCCCTGGGTACAACCTTGGGCAAAAAATCTGCTTTTCCAGCTCATCTCTTAGGGGAAAAATGGGTATTTCCCATTCCCCAATCATCTTAAACACGGGATTTGATCCCAAATACACCAAAATACATCTACATTCATCAAATTACTCCAAGAACATTCATAAGGGTTTCAAACTAAAAACCCAAGTAACTCAAGATTCAACCATGGGTTTTCGAAACTAATTGGAGATTTGGAATCCCCAAGCCGTAGGCGTCAAGAATCATCCTTTAATTTTCTAAATAGAGGTACGTAGGGTTGTCCTAAATTTCATGGGCATTATTTGAATTTGCACAAAACTTTAATATTTATACATGTATATATGTTATTACAAGTAGGGATTTCATTTTTATACCAATAATATGTGTTGTGTCATGATTTTGAAAGAATAATGAAACTTCATGGGGTTGTTTTCTTGAAAATCTTTCAATTTTTGAATTGGGGACATGTGGCTTGAATTATAAGAATGAGAAGAACATAAATTATGAATTCTTTTAAAATTTCCCCATGATAAAGTTTTAGTGCCCCACATGATACAAGTCTTAAACTATCGAGAGCATGACTTTTTGCTATTTCTATGATACTACTCATAAATAATAAAACTTCTTGAATTATTATATGTTGAGAACCATTGTGCATATGTTTGATGTGTGTGGAAGTCTTAAATATGTGCATGTTGTGAATGACATAAGAAGTTGGAGAATTGATGTGATACTGATGACTTTCAAGTCAGGGTATGACGATACCCCACAGAGTATGATATATGTTTTATCTTAAATCAAGCTTAAAGATTAACTTTATGTGAGTTAGGTGGTTACCCAAAGAAAGCACGAGTCAAATGACTCTATGCTGGAAACCGTGAATTGCCGACACGGGGAACTTGATACCATGCTATGTGATCTTGAGTATCTTGTATTGTGTCATCCCTATTCAGGACTAATGGTTAGGAGCCCTGCTTTGTGATCTTGAGCATAACCCTGACACGTGGACTTGATTGGGATGGAGACACCCTGCTGTGTGATCTTGTGTGTTCTTCTCCCCTCACTATTACTCCAATCTTGGCGGCAACCGGAAGTTTTGGTAGTTGGTAAAAGATTGTAGGGTGTACCACCTAGCTCTGTAGTGATACAGTGTTGTTGAAAAATCATTATACTATGCCCATATGTTTTCGAATTATTTTGCGATAAAGTGTTTTATAGCAGCTCTCATCTATGTTATATAAAAATTTTACTTTTGTTTTTGGATTATTCTGCATACCAGTACAACTGTATTGACCCCCTCCCTCTCAGGTTCTGAGGCTCAGTCTAGGGTTCCTGATAAGCAGTAGATTCTCCGTACAGTAGATCAGAGTTCAGTGGTGAGCCTTCTATATTTTAGAAGTCCTAGTTTGACTTCAGTCAGTTATCATTTCTTTGTTTTGGTCTGCTGGGGGCCTTGTCCCAGTTTTCAGATACTTGTTATTGATCATGTAGTAGAGATTTTGCAGACGGTTTTCCAGAGGGTGTTAGATGATTTTGGATTGACATTTTCTATTATCAAATTTATATTAGATTTATGACCATGATTCCATTTTGCTATATTTCCCGCATTTTCTTATTTGTATATGAATGGTGTATATGATTACAAGTTAGAAAGGTGTCCAGGCCTTCATGGTTTGGGATGCTCACCACAGCCAAGGCCTCAGTTTTGGTCGTGATAGTGATGTGCGCTGCGTTTGCATTATAAATGCGCCCGTATTTTGGAGAAAATTAATACTGTTCAGATTTTTGAATTTTTGGAATAAATTATCACTTGTAAACAAGTTCCAAATAAATTTTGTCTAAAAGTTAGATCTCATCGATTGATCATTTGCAAAATCCAAATCCAAATCCGAAGCTGAAGCCAAGTCGAGCGAGTGAAGATGACGACGACATGAGTCATATCTTATTTCTTGCTTCACTTACCATGTGGAGTAAGTGTCCCTTATTTTAAACACTCACAAGTTCTCTTCTTCCACCAATGTGGGAGAAAGAGTGAACTTTCTAATTTGAGCGTACACTTTCTAAATTGGTGTCTCCCTTCTCTCCACCATTTTTTCTCTATTTTCCCTTCACATACACCTTGAACCCAACAATCCCCCACATAAATGGGAAATGACTATCTTTTGAAAAATTTACGGAAAAGCATGTGATCATTTAGCAAAGACCAATTGCTTCTGGATAAGTAGGTTTTCCTTTGAACTTTCCATAGTGAACATGCATCGGATGCACTTGGTCAATCGGTAAATTTGATATCTTCGAATCATCGAGCTTTAATGTACACCTAGACAACACATGTCACACAACCAACCTTTTACCATTTATGGTTCTCACGATTTTGTTCTTTTTAGCCATGAACACGTCCTGGTATCATGAGAGCTTAGAATAGTCCTTTACTAACATTCTCTTTGAAGTGGCTTCCACTTCGCCTTCACATAGGTGATTTCTAAACGTTCAATCCTACAAATTAAACTATTTGGTCAAATTTGCTAAATTTAGATAATCATTAAAAGACTTTTCACTTTAAGTCTTATCCTTGTTTACTATACATTGTCTACATCATGAGAATGGGTTGGGTAATTGACAATGTTGAACCTATCATACACAACTTTGTTTGATCTCTTTGAACCTAGCTCTTGGGATCTCCAGTCTACTAGGTAGAGTTACCGCCATGCTGGCTTGTCTTAGGCCTTAAACCCATTCCCTTAGATGTCCTTTCTACTCCTTCTCCAGATAGGCCTTTTGTAAGTGGATCCGACATACTATCCTTTGACATAACATAGTCAATAGTGATAATTACACTAGAGAGAAGTTCCCGAACGGTATTAGGTCTCCATCGTATGTGACAAGATTTAACATTGTACATTATGCTCCTTGCCCAACCTATTGCCGCTTGGCTATCACAATATTTACATACTGGTGCCACTAGTTTGGGCTAATAAGGAATATCTTCCAAGAAATTCCTGAGCCATTCTGCTTCTTCACCGGCTTTATCTAATGCGATAAATTCAGATTTCATTGTAGAGCGAGCAACATAAGTTTGTTAGGATGATTTCCAAGAGACTTCTCCTCCACCGATAGTAAATACATATCCACTTGTGGATTTTACTTCGTTCGATTCGGTGATCTAATTTGCATCACTATATTCTTTAAGTACCGCGGGATATTTCTAATAATGTAAAGCATAGTCTTGAGTGTATTTTAGATACCCCAAAACTCTTTTCATTTCCATCTAATGAGTTTTGTTGGGATTACTCGAGTACTGACTCAATTTACTAAAATCGCATGCGATGTCTAGTCGTTTACGGTTCATTATATACATTAAAAATCCCAATACTCTTGCGTACTCCAATTGTGAGTCACTTTCACCTTCATTCTTTCGAAGTGCAAAGCTCACATCCAAAGGAGTCTTGGCAATACCGAATTCCATATACTTGATTTTGTTAAGTACTTTTTTTATATAATTAGACTGTGACAGTGCCAACCCTTATGGAGTTCTGTGGATTCTTATACCTAAGATGACATCCGCAACTCCAAGGTCTTTCATATCAAACTTGCTCTCAAGCATCCGTTTTGTAGCATTTATGTCTGAAATGTCTCTACTAATGATCAACATATCATCCACATATAAACACACAATGACTTGGTGATTTGGAGTTTCTTTAATATAAACACATTTTCACATTTATTTATTTTGAACCCATTTTCCAACATGGTTCGGTCAAATTTCACATGACATTATTTAGGATCTTGATTTAGTCCATACAATGAATTAATAAGTTTACACACCTTATTCTCCTTTCCTGGAACCACAAAACCCTCAGGCTTTTCCATGTATATTTCTTCCTCCAATTTTCCACTTAGGAATGCTGTTTTCACATCCATTTGATAGATTTCAAGACCATATATCACCACCAAGGCAATTAACATTCGAATCGAAGGAAATTAACATTCGAATCGATGTTATCCTTGATATTGGAGAGTATGTATCGAAGTAATCAAGGCCTTCTTTTTGTTTGAAGCCTTTTACTACAAATCTTGCCTTGTATTTGTCAATAGTACCATCCGTTTTCATTTTTCTTTTGAAGATCTATTTAGAACCTAAAGGTTTATATCCGGGAGGAATATCAACCAATTCTCACGTATGGTTTCTTAATATTGAATCAATATCACTATTGATTGCCTCTGACGAGGACATCGCTTCTTTAAATGTTTGAGGCTCATTTTCTAAGAGAAATGTTACAAAATCAGATCAAAATGAAGTTGACTTTCTTTGATGCATACTACGTATTTGATTTTCTTCATTATGTAGATTCTTACTTGGTTCATATCTAGGCCGTTTAGACCCTCCACTAGACTATTCATGTCTAGTTTTATACGGATAAATATTTTCAAAGAATTCAGCAATATCTGAGTCAATTACCGCATTTTCATTAATATCCGGATGTTCAGATTTATGAATCAAAAACCAACATGCTTGACTACTTTTAGCATATCCAATAAACACACAGTCCACCATCTTAGGTCCTATCTTAATCCTTTTAGGCATTGGAACTTGGACCTTTACTAGACACCCCCACACTTTGAAATATTTTAAGTTGGGTTTCCTTCCTTTCCACTTTTCATAAGGAATTGATTGTGTCTTAATATGGGGAACTCTATTGAGTATATGATTGGCAGTAAGGATAGCCTCCCCCCATAAGTTTTACGGTAAACCAGAACTTATAAGTAAGACATTCATTATTTCCTTCAAAGTTAGGTTTTTTCTTTCCACAATTCCATTAGATTGAGGTGAATACAGGGTCGTAGTTTGATGGACGATTCCATTCTCTACACATATTTCGGCAAGGGGAGATTCATATTCTCTGCCCCTATCACTTTTTGTCATTTTTATCTTTTTCTCTAACTGATTTTCAACTTCAGTTTTGTATTGCCTAAACGCATCTATTGCTTCATCCTTACTATTCAGCAAGTAGAGATACAAATATCTAGTGCAATCATCAATAAAAGTTATGAAATACTTTTTTCCACCACGTGATGGTGTTGACTTCATATCACAAATATCAGTGTGTACTAAGTTCAAAGGATTGGAATTCCTTTCAACGAACTTATAAGGATGCTTTGCATACTTTTATTCCACACACGTTTGACACTTTGATTTATTGCACTCAACGTTTGGCAAAACTTCTAAGTTAATCAGTTTTCATAATATTTTGTAATTAACATAGCCTAAACGTTCATGCCATAAATTATAAGACTCAAGAAAGTAAAAAGAATTTGAACTTTTATTTATTTCAACATTCATTACATTCATCTTATAAAGGCCCTCGGTGAGATAGCCATTTCCTACATACATTTCTCCATTGCTAATTACAATTTTTCCAGAAATGGTAACACATTTGAATCTGTTCTTGTCTAGAAGGGAAACAGAAATCAAGTTCCAACGTAATTTTGGAACATACAAGACATTGTTTAGTGTCAAAACCTTGCCTGAAGTCATTTTCAAGCACACTTTTCCTGTTCCTTCTACCTTAGCAGTAGCGGAGTTAGCTATGTAGATCATTTCTTCTACTTGAGCCAAAGTGAATGATGAAAACAACTCTTTATTGGAACAAACATGGCGGGTGACACCAGAATCCATCCACCATTCGCGAGGATTCCCCACCAAGTTGCATTCTGAAAATATAGCACAAAAATCATCACAATTTTTGTTGGACTCAAGCATATTTGCTTGTTCCTTTTTCTTGCCTTTTTTAGGGCACGACAATCCGTGGACTTGTGGCCAATCTTACCACAATTGAAGCATTTTCCCTTGAATTTCTTTTTGGGTTGATTGCTTCCTTGTTCAACTTTCTTCTTTTTCTTTGAATTGTTTTGGCCATCTTCTACAATATGTGCTCCATTAATTGCAGAATTCCCTTTTAACCTTCTCTCGGTAGCTTTATTATTCTCTTCAATACGTAGTTGGACAATAAGATCTTCAACAGTCATCTCCTTGTGTTTATGCTTTAAGTAGTTTTTGAAGTCTTTCTACATAGGTGGTAGCTTCTCAATTATCGCTGCAACTTGAAATGCATCATTCACAACCAAACCTACAAAATAGTTTATGTGAGTACTAAGAATATTTTCAATTTGTTCAACTAAGGTATTTTTAAAAGATATACCTTCTGTTAGGAGATCATAGATGATTTATTGCAATTCTTGAACTTAAGAGACAACCGATTTACTATCTTTCATTTTAAAGTCCAGAAACCTTGCAACAAAGAATTTCTTAATTCCCGCATCCTCTATCTTATATTTTCATTCAAGTGACCCCCCACAATTGCTTCGTTGTCTTAGTTCCACTATAAACATTTTAAAGGTCATCTTGGAGACCACTCAAGATATAATTCCTGCAAAGAAAATCTAAGTGTTTCCAAGCCTCTGTAATCATGAGGCGCTCTTTGTTCGAGGTTACCTTGGGCACCTCACGAGAATCCTCACTAGTGAACCTTTGAAGGCATAGAGTGGTGAGGTAAAAGAACATCTTTTGCTACCTTCGCTTGAATCAATGCCCATAAATTTTTCGGGCTTTCTCGCTGGTGCCATTATTGGCAGAGTATTTGTGCGACTTGTTGAGGCAATACTGGTTTCCCCCACAGACGTTGACACATCTTGTATTTGACTTTTGTTAGTCATTTTTTCCTATCACCACAAGACAGTAAGTTTAGTATTTTCAGAATACTACTTATTAACAAGTTGTAATAACTTAAACACCTCTCTTATTTCTAGATAATGATGAAGTTTTAATGACTTCCAATCGTCAACCGAGTGATTTTCAACTTTTGATGAAGATTTTATGTCTTCAAATCACTAGTTAAATTCAAATGGAGTAGAAATCTTAAAGCTTTAATCTCCAAAAACAAGCAATACATATTCTATAAACTTATTCCTTAAGATTGTTATTTTATGTGTATCTCGGGTACAAGAATCTGTATACAAACAACACCAACTTCAACATATGTTCATGTATAAACAAGAACACCTTTGAAGCTCTTTAACACCTTCAACACAAGATTACTAATAATCTATCCAAGAAGTGTGTTAGATTTCAGAAAATAGATGAAACAAAATTTAAGGCCAAGTCCCCCGACTTCATGGAGTGTCCTTAAGGAATAATTCCCCTCACTGTACCTGAGGTTATGGAATCTTCCTCCCAGGATAAAATGGCTTACAATCCAAATAATAGCGGTACCTCAAATTGTCAGATTCTACGAACTCAGTCAACAGCTTGTTTTTGTTAGGTATAGAAGTGTTTTTGTTGTCTAAATTAATTACAATACCTGAGAAAAATAGTAGGTATTTATAGCCTTAAGTGTATCCTTTCAAAAAGGATGCATTGGTTCAGCAAAAATGCACCTTTCTATAACAGTCACGTATCTGTGCCCAGACTGCACTGGAACTGTGCCAGGACTACGACTGCAGATGACATTTTGTACATTCCAGTGAGCATCTACACTGGAACAACATTCATATTTTTTGATCTGCATTTAAACTGTGGCCACTTGTCAAAACAGTATGCCTCTTCTCGAAGGGACACATCCGTTTATGATGTGCGCTGCGTTTGCGTTGGAAATGCGCCCGCATTTTGGAGAAAATTTATACTGTTCAGATTTTGGAATTTTTGGAATAAATTATCACTTGTAAAAAATTTCCAAATAATTTTTTTCTAAAAGTTAGATCTCATCGATCAATCATTTGCCAAATCCAAATCCAAATCCAAATCCAAATCCAAATCTGAAGCCGAAGCCGAAGTCGAGCCGAGCCGAGCCGAGCAAGCGAAGATGACTACGACGTGAGGCATCTCTTGTTTCTTACCTAACTTATCATGTTGAGTAAGTGTTCCTTATTTTAAATACTCATAAGTTCTCTTCTTCCACCAATGTGGGTGAAAGAGTGAACTTTCTAATTTGGGAGTACACTTTCTAAATTGGTGTCTCCCTTCTCTCCACTATTTTCCTCCATTTTCCATTCACATACACCTTGAACCCAACACAATCATCTTGAATGTAACTGATTTTAGAAAAAACATAACTATAATGTATGCATCCTATAATCTTAAGGTAAAGATCATTGGTTTGATAATGTGCAAAAAGGTTACTTTTTCTTGGAAACAGACACATTTTGGAGTGAAAAAGTTTGTGTTGAAGGCCAAACGGTATCAGAAGCAAGTTTGTATTTGCATAGTAAAAAACTTCACTATCTAATGCAATAATGCTCTAATGAATGAGATTGATACATATAAGCAGAGAATGGAACAACTACTGGAAGACAGTTCAGTTCCAGCTAGACATCTAGAAAATGGATCTTCCCTCGATAACCATGGGGTAGTAGGTACAACGGGTATTATTATGAATATTAGGGATTAGATAATGGGTTATATAATGTATGAGGGACATGCCTAACACAACTAACAACATAATCGAGTTACTAGTTTGTAACACCCTGCATTTTTTGGGCTAGAATTTAAACCGCTGTTCCTATGAGTATAGACCCGAACCCAATTATTCCTTAGTAATATGTGTTTAATGATAAATTATATAGTGTGGGAATACCTTTGAATATGAATTGAGGTCACAAATATCTCCTAACTCAAGGACGATTTGAGAACGCTTCTATCGATTAAGTTTTAGTGAATGTTTCAGCTTGGGTCAAATTTCAATGACTATTACTCCTTGTACATAATTAGTTATATGGCCTTCTATATATCAAAATAAATATCTTCAAGTCCTTTTTCCAACGCAACTGGTTTCACCTTAATCCAACTTTGGAGTGGGAAGTTATGCTCCTTTTACCTCAGTATGTTCATCTGTCAACAAGGTGACGACTTGAGGTGATAGTCCATCAACTAAGTGATTACTTATCAACCAAGTCGTTAGAATTAACCAGAATATGATCAACCTCAGCTACATCATGATGACTTTAGGTGATCAGCCAACAACTAAGTGAAGACTTATTAACCAAATCGTCACCCTTAAACAACAAGGGTCAAAATCAAACTATGGGTTGACGACTTAATTAAGTTGATAAGACATCAACTAGTTGATAAGCTATCAACTAAGTCATCAACTAAAAATTTTTAGAAATTCTTATTCAGCTTCAGAAGGGTATTTTGGTCTTTTGCTTCACCATAAAACCCTACCCCATGACTTAAAACATGGTTTAAATGCCATTGTCCCATTATTATGTCAGTTTCTCATCTCATAATCCTCTCCATTCTCAAGAACAAGCAAAGCAATTAGGGTTTCTTTCAATGCTAGATTTCAAGATAACTCAAATTCCTTTCCATCAAAAAGGTTCGTGGGACTATCCTAAATATCACGACCCAAACCAGGCCCTGGCCACGACAAGAATCCTGAGCCACAGAGTCTTGAACGCCCTTTTACATCTGGTAATCATGAACAACACTCGTATAATAAAAGAATGCAGAATATAAGTCATTACGGAATCATGGTCATACTCTGAATTCAAATTAACAATGAAGGAAATCCAACTGAAACTGGGACAAGGCCCCCAGTGGACCCAAACCAAAATAAATAACAAATGTCTGAAAGAAATAGGCCTTCTGGAATAAAGAAGGCTCACCGATTGCACACTTTACTTTTGTCTGAAAACTCTACGGCTTAGTAGGAACTCTAGACTGAGTATCAGACCTTGAAATATAGGGTGTCAATACAATTGTACTGGTACGCAGAGCAATCCAAAATAATATACTTTTATATAAGACATAGCTGAGAGTATTTCATAAAATATCATGCATGAAATAATTTAAAACACATGGGCAACTTAAAATAATCATTCAACCCAATCTGCAGATGTAAAACCATTCTTTACTTTACTTCTGAGCTAAGTGGTACACCCTACAAGTCTAACAGTTCACGGACTATATGAAATCTACCCATAACTCAGCAGCCAAAGTCCCTAACCCAAGTTTGTCGTAAGGGTTAGAGTTTCTGTTCTGATACACCCCAGGGCACTAGGACAAAGTATAATTCCTCATGGGAACATAATAAACCCGTATCGGCAAAATGCGATTTTGAGCAATGAGTTTTTTGCACTCGTGCCATTTTTGGGTAACCACCTAACTCTATTTATACCCAATTTTAGCCTTTTCTAAACATTCATCGTTCTAAGTTTCCAAAATTTGAAAATCTGAATGAAAATATACATTCTGTTCTGTTCTGTATTATTATGGCATTTTCTGTATTGATATCGTTATACCAAGACTTGCAAGTCATAATTCTGAGCCATAAGATATCATGTTACAGTCTCTTTCCTTTCAAAAATCAAAGTTTGGACCATCATAATTCAAAACAACTCAAGAAAATTCATACTTCAAAACATTTATCAAATTATGTAAAGATCATTCTTTCAAATCATTTCGACGTACTTGTGGTACCAGGTGATGAAGTTTGTGACAAATTATTCAATCTTCTTAATAAACATCTTTAACCTTTAAAACCAAGTAAAACACCCCCTCTTCAATTGAAAACCACAATCAAGTCATAACCAAAATCAATACATTTATATCATGCTCCCAATAATACATTTTGAATAAATCATATATTAAGAAAACAAGAAGCTTGTCAACAAGAGAGGGGTTTCTAATAGTTCATACTCTTAATTCATCATTCAAACTCATCAATTTCATTCATACATATATAGGATTTCGAATCAATTTGTGGGAAAGGCCTCATGACAAAAACAATAATAAAATTAGAGAATTCATAAAGCACAATTGTAATGTAAATTCCAAAGCCCCTTCAAGAATTCATGATTTCACAATGTTTAAATGTCATTGAAACAATTTATTTATGTCCATGTAGTTTTAGGAAAAACCCACGCACCTTAGATCACTTAGGAGGAAGAGTGGAATCTGAATCACACTTTAATTCTTGGAATTCTTGGCTTGCAATAATGAACTCATGATCTTAGGGAAAGAGGCTTGGGTTTTCAATTGAGATAATGAGAGTAGTTTTTATGAAAAACCAGCCTAAAGTGCTTAGATGAGGCTTTAGTTTTGTGTTTGGGTGAATTGGTGTGAGGGAAAAAGACCCATTTGCCCTTAAAAATGCAGATAAAATAATGCTGAACTGGCCCCCTTTGCATCGCGACCCCTGCTTGGGTCAAATAGCCCTAGCAATACGATACCTAATTAAGTCAAACAACCCTCGCATTGCAAAAACTATCTGGGTTAACTGGCCCTCGTGCCGTGGGCCTATCACGAATCCTCACTTTTTTGAACATCCAAACTCACCCTTACGCTAGTCCAAAAATTCTGAAACTCACCCGAGATGTACTATTGACTTTTCCAATCATTAATCAACTTAAAAATTAACTTTTCAAGGTCAGGAAGGTTGAAAATAAAATTATCAAAGATTAGGAGCTCAAAATGTGACTAAGTCCTTTGACATTTAGAAAATTTTTAAGTTGCTAGCCTCTCAAACATGCTACTAGGTGAGATACCACATAGAGAATTTCCATGGGGTGTTACACTAAACCTCATGGGCATGGTATTTATTATTTTCAAACTAGTTTTAAAGATTATATATGTGTATATATGAAATTAGTTTCAAGATAATTGATAAGCATGCATTGAAAATCCTATATTTTGATGAAGTGTGGTGGACATTATGGTATGAAACCCTAAACTCAAAATGTTTTTGTGTGATCATGTGATATTTTGATTGTGAAATTAAATGAGAGCATGGGATATGAAATTCCCTCTTTTACTATGAAATCCATTGATTTTACATGTTGTGGATTGATTATACAGATCGTTAAAAGTTTGAGTTTGAAGATTTACCATTACGTATAAATTGTACTGTATTTATGAGATAATTAGAGAGTGTTTTACTTGATTTATAAATGTCCATGTTTCCAATTGAGGATTTCATGTATTTAATAAATGAGATGACCACCATAGATAACGTTTTGAAAAGAGAATGCTTTGTTTCTATATGCTTTGAAATATGAACTATCGTTGGTTTTTAGAATCTTTTGGGTAGTCAATAATGCATTTTAGAAATAAGAAAAGGGCAGTATAGATGTTGAGAGATGGCTTGCAAGTCTGGATATAACGATACTCTGTTATGAGGTGCCCGAAACAGAATAAGAGAGAAATAATTATAAGAAGAAGACATGTTTTAAAGAGTCTAAAAATTGGGCTTAAGAGAGTTAGATGGTTATCCGAAGAAGGCATGAGTTCAAATAACTCATTGCCAAAATTGTGATTTTCCAACACGAGTGCATGTTGCCTCAAAAAGGGGATTGTACACTGGCAACAACCCTGTGGCGTAGTAGAGAAGCAGAGACTCCGACCCTCGCAAAAAACATAGGTTGGGTGCTTGGACACCGAGTTAAGGGTGGATTCCATATAGCCCATGGAATTACAGATTATAGGGTGTACCATCTAGCTCAGAAGAGAAATAAAGATGCAGAATCAAGACTTCAAGAAGATGTTTGAAAGTTTTAGATCATGCTCATGTGTTTTTTGCAAATGTTTTATGCTGACATGTTTTATGAAATGCTCTCACCGATATTGTATAAAACTGTATTTTATTTATGGATTGTTCTACATACCAGTACATTTGTATTGACCTTCTATATTTTAGGATCTGAGGCTCAGTCTTGGGGTCCCGCTAAGCAGTAGATCAGTTTTGTCAGACGTTGAAGTTGGTGAGCCTCCCTTATTTTGGAAGACCATGTTTCTTGCTATATTATCATTTGGTTTTAGTTCATGGTACGACCGGGGGCCTTGTCTAGGGTTTTAAGTAGATGTTACTTTTGTATTGTTAGAGATTTCGCAGACTGGTGTTAGATGTTCTTGAAATAATTATGAACTTATATTCGTATTGTTCAGTTAAAGTAAGAATATGACCATGTTTCTATTTTACTATGTTTTTCCGTATTTCTTTATAGTATATGAATTGTGTATATGATGCTAGTTATAAAAGGGCACTTAGGCCTTCATAGTTCGAGATGTTCATAGCGGCCAGGGCCTCTGTTCTGGTCATAACATAGTTTTTATGCATGGTTTAAAAATTGTAGTAGAGAACAGCTTGACGCCACTAGAAATCTCCCCAAACTCAAATCAAAGAGGTTATTACTATGCTAAAAACTAAACATATCCCTTACAGTGCTATTATATCCGAATGCAGCTTGTTACTGAGAAGGCTAGAAAATTGTAAGACCCCATAAAATATTGCGTGTAAAAATCAGCTCATTTAGCTCCTTAAAGCTCAATAGAAGGTCTAATACTTAGAAAATTTTAGCTAAGTGTTCAACACTTAGTCTCATTTTAGACCTCCAAACTTCGGAGATTTATTTGACGACCTTCCCGACCACCATTTTTAGATTTTCAAGTTGCGTTATGATGGAACAAGGTCGTAGTACATTCTGGATGAATTTTGTAATTTTTGGAATCCATTTAGCACTCATTTGGATTTCAAACCAGTAGCCCAAGGCGATAGCAGGGTACCGCCCAGGCTTTAGCACCGCTATAAGCAGGGCGACGCCCTGTAACTCCAGTGGGTGCCTAAATTTCAGAAGTTTCAGTCCGTGTTTCCAAGGGCAATATGGTCAAATCCCACTCCTATATAAGCCTATTTAACACGGAATTCATGATATTTTCACCCAAAAATATTCGTTTCTATCAATTTTCTTCAAGAACAAGACCTAGGGTTCATAGCTCAAGACCCAAATCATCAAAGTTCCTCCGTGAATTTTTCAAGAAACATATAGCAAGGTATGCGTTGTGTTTATTCATGGACTCTTTTCATTCATGAAGCTCAAGAAACCTATTTTAAACTATTTATCATGCTATTCATGTTATGATTTGATTGTTGATCATGTTCATTTGTTGAATGATTTAAAGATGGAACCTTTATGTGTTTTTATGAAACTAGGATGACATGTTAGTTGAAATATATGAATTTTGGGTGGTTTGAATTATTAAATTGATGATTTCACCTATGCCCTAAGTTTTGCATGCAAGGTGTTTGATAAAACGCTTGAAAGAATAGAAATCATGTATTATAGCCCAAATATGAACTAAATGTTACATGCTTGCCATTACCTTATGTTTAAATGGTTTCCATGCTATCGTTATGAAAAGTATATGTTGTTTGGATGCCCATGATATGAGAACATGAGATTTATGACTTGATTATAAGCATTCCAATTCATGTTAGATATTATGGTAATCACGTACTACATGAAATCCCCAACTTATGGTATTATAAATTGTTGATATTGGTTAAGTATTCAAGAAAGTCATGCTTTGTCAGTTTCCTTCTATCGAGTCCTGGGGGTACTTATACCCAAAAAATATAGCTGTGTGCCTAGAGCCAGTGTCATGTTTTCATGATACTCTCAGTCAGTCCATGATCCATAAAACTCAGTCAGTCATGTGACTCAGGAAAACCTAGAAATCTTAGAAATCTCAGTAATCTCAGTAGTTCAGTAATCTCAGTGACCCTAGTACTCAGTAATCTTAGTACCTTTAGTATTCTCAGTCAGTCCTCAGAACTAAGTACATTCTGTCAGTCAAAGAAACTCAGTAAACTCAGTTTAGCTCTACTAAACAATACCATTCAAATCAGTACAATTCAGTTAATCAGTTCAGTTCAGTTAATCAGTTCAGTGTCTTTCAGATTGGGAGTGGGATTCAGAACCGAGCGAACCTAGGGATGGGGGCTCACCCGTTAGATAGGACTGAGATCCCTAGAAGCAATCCCTAAGTTCCAAAACTACGTAGCCAGCGTAGGTATGAGATGTCACCCATTAGGTAGGATTGACATACTCAGGGATCATCCGTTATCACATTTAAATGTTATAGGACTGATCCCAGGGGTCACTCGCTAGATTAGGACTGACTCCACATCAGTTGTCTTTACCAATGGAACGGTACTGACACCCTTCCAAATAGGGTTACAGGTTGGACCTTAGTTATCTTAGTATAGGGCATGTCGGTTAGATGAATACATCCTATAGTTTTAGTTACAGAATCAGGACTGTCAAATATAGTCAAATTAGTCTCAGTAAAAGAACTCAGATAGTTCCTCAGATTTTAGGACTGTCAGATATAGTCAATTCAGCTCAGTAGTACAGATTCAAGACTGTCAGATACAGTCAATCATTATCATTATAAATAGGCTTTGGTATCACCCATTAGAGAGGACTGATCTCAGCTCTGGTCAATCAGTATCAGCATAATCAAATTTAGAGATCACCCGATAGGTAGGACTGAACTCAGACTAAGTCAAATCATCTTTATTATTAGTATACTCAGAGATCAACCACTAGATAGGACTGATCTCAGATCCAGATATTTTATACAGTACGAAACTCAGTTGGTTCTATCAGAATCTAGACTATCAGACACAGTCGCTCAGTAACAGTATTAATTATCAGAACTCAGTCATCATGTTGTCGCAAACTCAGTCATAGTCATTATGTATTCATGCTTGTATTCTCATGTTTATGTTAGACAGTCAGTTAGTATTATCCATACATGTGAACCTTTGCATTTAGCCTACCCCACATCCATACTCAGTACGTTCAGTCGTACTGATACATTTGCGCTATGGTATTTTATTCTACGCCATAGGTTCAGAGGAACGAGTTCAAGATCCAGAGTAGCAGTAGTATTCCAGCTTCCAGCACTCAACAGTTAGAGTTTTAGTAGTGAGTCCTCATTCTATGAGGTCGATATCTTATTTCAGGATTTCAGTATTTAGTTTCTTTCAGTAGTGGAGTTAGTTGGGGACATGTCCCATCAACTCTTTATTTAGACAATAGAGGCTTTCTAGACTATCATGTCTCAGACTTCAGTATTTTTAGTTTTTTTTGGGTATTCTATTACCCACACAGATGTTATTTTATTCAGAGTATGTTCAATATTGAACCTTATGGCCTTTCCGTACATGTTTTCACATTATTATGTTATATTATGTAGTGTACAGGTACAAATATCAGTCATGGGTTAGCTTGTGGTCCTTCGTGGTCATGATCACCATGAGCTTTTAGGCACCAGGCTCGGGGCATTACAAATTTGGTATCATAGCCTAAGGTTTAATAGTGTCCTAGGAAGTCTGAAAGCCACATCTAGTAGAGTCTTGTACATGGGTGCATTACACGCCACATTTATGTACAGAAGGCTATGAGATGTTTTAGGAACAGTTCCCTTATTTCATTATTCATGTCATGAAAATGATCATAATATCAAGTTAATATCAGTCTATTTTATTTCTCCTCTTGATTTCAAAACATGACTCCCAAGAGAAAAAATCAGCCTGTCCAAGAAGATCCCTTGGCTGAATATGTTTCTCATGCGGAGTTTAGGGCCATATTTACTACTCTTGATCAGTTAGTCGCTGCCCAAAATGAATGACCAACTATCATTCTGGCCAAACCAGTGGCCAATTCAGTTACAACCAGGATTCAGGACTTCACCCGAATAAATCCTCCTTCTTTCATAGGGTCGAAGACCCTTAGGAATTCATTAATCAAATTCACAAGGTGACAGATATCATGGGGGTGATTACTATTGAGAGTGTTGCGTTAGCCACATATCAATTGTATGATGTGGCTCATACTTGGTACAAGCAGTGAAAGTTAAAGAGGTTAGATGATGCAGGTCCTATAGAATGGGAGGAGTTTGTCACCACATTCTTAGATAGATTTTTTCTACTAGACCTTAGAGAATCCAAGGTATTAGAGTATATCAACCTCAGGCAGTGAAACATGATGGTGAAAGAGTATTCTTTTAATACTCTTAATTTTACTCAGTTAGCCAGATATGCCCCTCATGTGGTTATAGATAGCAGAGCTAAGATGAGTAAGTTTGTCTCAGGGTAAATGATAGTTTGGTCAATAAGTGCAGGTCTGCAATGTTGAATAGTGATATGACTTTAGCAAGGCTTATGACTCATGCTCAGCAGATAGAAAAGCAAAAGAGTAATATGAGAAAGAAATAGAATAAGAAGGCAAGGATAGGTAGTTATAGTTTTTCTCAGCCAGGGTCATAGGGTGGTAACCGTTCCCAGTATAGTCAAAAGTTTTTAGTCCCATCTCCATCCTATGCTAGTGCACCAGTACCCAAGTCCAGGAATGACTGTCATGATGGGACACTAGGTTTCAAGGCCCAGGGTAATGAGAACATGAGTCTTACCTATCCGCTTTGCGAGGAGTGTGGTAGGAATCATCTAGACGCATGTAAAGTAGGTAGTGGAGTATGTTTTGGGTGTGGTAAGCTAGGACAAAGGATGTGAGAATGTAGAATTCTAGAACAGAAAGGTAAAGATTTACATCAGCAGGGCACCATGAGTGGTCAGCGTCAGAATAGGCTTTATGCACTTCAGACCCGTCATGATACAAAAAGTTTTCTTAACCTAAATTCAGGTATGTTACAAGTCTTTCATGTTCATGGTATGAATTTTTAGATCTCTTTCTCTCATTTGAGCTTATGTTTTAGCATGATTTAGCGAGTAAAGTTAGCAAGTCAGTTTAGCAATCAAACAGTCAAATTTGTATAGTTTGTTTTCCCATCCTTGCATCTATTCATGCTATCTAAAATATCAGGGAATGTAGCTATTCCAAGGAAGAACCTCCTAGTAGTTGCAAGTTCAGTTCAGTTCATGCATCATGCATTAGTTTCAGACTCCTGAGGTTCAGTTATAATTTAGTTCATAGATGCCCTGTGCATTGCCCTAGTATCTCAACAAGGTGACCGTTATTAGAGGGACATAGTTTCCCAAGGTGGATATACCCCAAAATTCCTCAACGCTCTCATGTCTTAACTCATTTAGTTTCTCTTCGCATAAAAAATCTGGTTTAGAGTATAGGGTACTCATAAGTTGAACCTTAAAATTCCAACCTCAGCTGTAAGCAATCTATTCAGAAGCTTAGTTCAGTTCATGATGTTCAATTAATATGTCACGTATCATACTCAGATATGTTCTCAAGTTTCCGCTCATGTATGTTTAGTAAGCCACTTCAGGTTCATTAACATTTCCGTTTAAGGTAACAGTCCTTCTTAAGCTTATTCAGATTCATTTTTAGTATTCAGTACAAGCTTGGTATTCAGTTTCATGCTCAGGTACCCATTATAAAATTGGTATCAAGTACCATTGCATACTCAGTCATGCATTTATGAACTAGTTACACATGCATCAGATATGCATGTTCAGTATGATATGGTCAGTTTATCAGTCATGAGATTACGTTTTAGTCATTCATGTTCAGTTTATGTTCAACTCAGTATTTCCCCTCTCAGTCAGTCTCATTCGGGGACGAATGCTCACAAGGGGGAGATATTCAATACTTAGTCTCATTTTAGACCTCCAAACTTTGGGGATTTATTTGATGACCTTCCTGAATGCTGTTTTTAGATTTTCAAGTTGCGTTGTGATGGGGAAAGGTCGTAGTACATCTCGGGTGAGTTTTGGAATTTTTGGAATCCATTTAGGACTCGTTTGGAGATCAAACCAGTAGCTTGAGGTGATAGCAGGGCGCCGCCCAGGCTTTAGAACTGCTATAAGCAGGGTGCCTCCCTGGGTTCCCCGATGCTCTAGGCAAGGCGATGCGCTGTAACTCCTAAATTTCAGCAATTCTAGTCCATGTTTCCAAGGGCAATACGGTCAAATCCCACTCCTATAGAAGCCTCTTTAACACAGAATTCATGATATTTTCACCAAAAAATATTAGTTTCTATCAATTTTCTTCAAGAATAAGACCTAAGGTTCATATCCCAAGATCCAAATCATCAAAGTTCCTCCGTGAATTTTTTAAAAAACATATAGCAAGGTATGCGTTGTGTTTATTCATGGACTCTTTTCATTCATGAAGCTCAAGAAACCTATTTTAAACTATTTATCATGCTATTCATGTTATGATTTGATTGTTGATCATGTTCATTTGTTGAATGATTTAAAGATGGAACCTTTATGTGTTTTTATGAAACTAGGATGGCATGTTAGTTGAAATATATGAATTTTGGGTGGTTTGAATTATTAAATTGATGATTTCACCTATGCCCTAAGTTGTGCATGCAAGGTGTTTGATAAAACGCTTGAAAGAATAGAAATCATGTATTATAGCCCAAATATGAACTAAATGTTACATGCTTGCCATTACCTTATGTTTAAATTGTTTCCATGCTATCGTTATGAAAAGTATATGTTGTTTGGATGACCATGATATGAGAACATGAGATTTATGACTTGATTATAAGCATTCCAATTCATGTTAGATATTATGGTAATCACGTACTACATGAAATCCCCAACTTATGGTATTATAAATTGTTGATATTGGTTAAGTATTCACGAAAGTCATGCTTTGTCAGTTTTCTTCTATCGAGTCCTAGGGGTACTTGTACCCAAAAAATATAGCTGTGTGCCTAGAGCTAGTGTCATGTTTGGCCATGATCCATAGAACTCAGTCAGTCATATGACTTAGGAAAACCTAGAAATCTCAAAAATCTCAGTAATCTCAGTAGGTCAGTAATCTCAGTGGTCCTAGTACTCAGTAATCTCAGTACCTTCAGTATTATCAGTCAGTCCTCAAAACTCAGTACATTCCGTCAGTCAAAAGAACTCAGTAAACTTAATTTAGCTCCGCTAAATGATACCATTCAAATCAGTACAGTTTAGTTAATCACCTTAGTGTCTTTCAGATTGGGAGTAGGATTCAGCACCGAGCGAACCTAGGGATGGGGGCTCACCGGCTAGATAGGACTGAGATCCCTAGAAGTAATCACTAAGTGTTCCAGAACTATGTAGCCAACGTAAGTATGAGATGTCACTCGTTAGGTAAGACTAACATACTCAGGGATCGCCTATTAGTATATTTAAATGTATAGGACTGATCCCAGGAGTCACCGGCTAGATTAGGACTGACTCCACAACAATTTTCTTTACCATTGGCGCGGTACTAACACCCTTCCAACTGGGGTTACAGGTTGGACCCCAGTTAGCTTAGTATAGGGAAAGTCGGTTAGATGAATACATCCCACAGTTTTAGTTACGAAATTCGGACTATCAAATACAGTCAACTTAGTCTCAGTAAAAGAACTCAGATAGTTCCTCAGATTTTAGGACTGTTAGATACAGTCAATTCTGCTCAGTAGTATAGATTCAGGATTGTCAGATACAGTCAATCCTTATCATTATAAATAGACTTTGGTATCACCCATTAGATAGTACTGATCTCAGCTCTGGTCAATCAGTATTAGCATAATCAAATTTAGATATCACCCGCTAGGTAGGACTGATCTTAGACTAAGTCAAATTATCTTTATTATCAGTATGCTCAAAGATCACCCACTATATAGGACTGATCTTAGATCTAGATATTTCGTACAGTACAAAGCTCAGTTAGTTCAATCAGAATCTAGACTGTCAGACACGGTCGCTTAGTAACAGTATCAGTTATCAGAACTCAGTCATCATGTGTCACGAACTCAATCATAGTCATTATGTATTCATGTATGTATTCTCAAGTTCATGTTAAACAGTCAGTTAGTATTATCAAAGCATATGAACCCTTACATTTAGCCTACCCCACATGCATACTCAGTACGTCTAGTCGTACTGACGTAATTGCGCTATGGTGTTTTATTCTACGCCATAGGTTTAGAGGCACGAGTTTGAGATCCAGAGCAGCAGTAGTATTCTAGCTTCCAGTACTCAGCAGTTAGAGTTTTAGCAGTGAGTCCTCATTCTCTAAGGACGTGATCTTATTTCAGCATTTCAGTATTTAGTTTCTTTCAGTAGTGGAGTTAGTTGGGGACATGTCCCATCAACTCCTTATTCAGATAATAGAGGATTTTTAGACTATCATGTTTCAGACTTTAGTATTTTCAGTTTTTTTTGGGTATTCTATTACCCCACATAAATGTTATATTATTCAGAGTATGTTCAATATTGAACTTTATGGCCTTTCAGTACATGTTTTTGCATTATTATGTTATATTATACAATGTATAGGTACAGATATCAGTCATGGATTAGCTTGTGATCCTTCGGGGTCATGAGCAACGTGTAGCGTTCTGGGCATCGGCTCGAGGCGTTATAAAAATAGGAGGTAAATCGTAGTTACGGAGAGCAAAACAAGGTTGCTAATATCCTATCATAGGAAAGAGGCAAAGAAGAAGCTTTGAAAATGTTAAGATTTTGGTTGTTGCACTGATATTTGCAAATTAAATGGCGCGAGAAGACATTACAATGACAATAACATACTTAGTGAAATTTCCATGAGTGGGGTTTGATGAGGATAGAGTATACGTATACCTGACCACTACCTCATGGAGGTAGAGAGGTTATTTATGAAGGACCCTCTACTCAAGTGCAACAAATCCACATAAAAAGGAAGGAAAATAGTGAAGAAAACATAGCAGCTATTGGAGTCCCATATCGGTGGGTTAGAGAGTCCTTGGTCTCCTTATATGGTCTTGGATAATCCTAACCTCATGAGATAGCTATTGAGGCTATGTTAGCACCAAGATCCATTCTTTACATAGTATCCTGGGCTAGGACCACCTAATTCACCGCTTTCGATGTTGGGCCCTCTATTTTATATTGTCCATGCTCTAGATTCTAATCCTGGGCGTGCGGGGGGTGTTGGTGTTATTTTGTATGTATTCGAGTACAAGAATCTGTATATAAGCAACACGAACTTCAACAATAGTTCAAGTCCAAGACAAGAACACTTTGAAGTTCCTTAACATCCTCAACACTAGATTATGAATAGTCTATTTAAGAAGTGTGTTAATGTTCAGAAAAAGTGATGAAATAGAAATTTAAGACCAAGTCCCCCGACTTAAGGAATAATTTCCCTCACTATACCCGAGGTTATGGAATCTTTCTCCCAGGATAAAATGGCCTTCAATCCAAATAATAGCGGTACCTCAAATTGTTCGATTCAACGAACTCACTCAATGGTTTGATTGATCACACAGAAATATTTTTGAAGACAAGAAGAGAGTTTGTATTTTCAGAAAATTTGTGTCTAAAACTGTGGATGAAAGTAGGTTTATATAGCCTTTATATGACTCTTCTGAAAAGTGGAAATGGTTCACTTAAAAGGTGTGACCTTTTCTGGAAAATTATGTCTGTTCATCCAAGAAATGCATCTTTTCCGAACAGGCATACCATTTCATGAATCAGTGTATCATTTTATTGAAGGATTTTGTCCTTCCAAAGCATCAGTTCGAAATAGTGCATCCTCTCTGAAGCATCAGTTTGAAACAACGCATTCTTTCTGAAGCATCAGTTGCATGCATGCATATAAATGGAGGATCAAAATACAGAAAAAATTTACTGTATATTTATTTTCCCTTCGGATTATATTTCTGTCAAATAAATTTTGTCCAAAAAGATAGATCTCATCGATCAATCATTTGACAAATCCGAATCCAAATTTGAATCCAAATCTGAGCCTAGTGAGCGACGACGATGACGATGCAAGGCATCTCTTATTTCTTGCCTCACTTACCAAGTGGAATAAATGTTTCTTAATATAAACACTTGAAATTCACATTCTGCCATCAATGTGGGAGAAATAGCAGACTTTCCATTTTAGAGTACACTTTCCATTTTAGTATTTTTTCTTCTCTATTTTTCCTTCCACTTGGTTTCCTCAAATTACCATTCATACTTTTCATATACTTTGAACCCAACAATCTCCCACATGAATGGGGAATGACTATTTTTTTATAAAAAAATTTACGGACAAGTATGTGATCATCAAGTAAAGACAGATTGCATCTGGATAAGTGGGTTTCCCTTTGAACTTTCCTTAGTGAACATGCATCGGATGCACTCGGTCAATCGATAGATTTGATATCTTTGAACCGTCGAGCTTTAATGTACACCTAGACAACACATGCTATAAACCAACCTTTTACCGTTTATGGTTCTCATGGTTTTGTTCTTTTCAGCCATGAACGCATCCCGATTTCATGAGAGCTTAGAGAATAGTCCTTTACTAGCATTATCCTTGAAGTGGCTTCCATTTCACCCTCACATAGGTGATTTCTAAATGTTCAATCCTATAGATTAAACTATTTGGTCGAATCTACAAAATTTGGATTATCATTAAATGACTTTTCACCTTAAGTCTTATCCTTGTTTACTAAACATTGTCTTCATCATGAGAATGGGTTGAGTAATTGACAATGTTGAACCTGTCAGACACAACTTTGTTTGATCTCCTTGAACCTAGATCTTGGGATCTCCAGTGTTCTAGGTAGAGTTACCACCATGCTGACTTGTCCTAGGCCTTATACCCATTTCTTTAGATGTCCTTTTCACTCTTTCTTTAGATAGACCTTTTGTAAGTGGATCTAATACATTATCCTTTGACTTCACACAGTCAACAATGATAATTTCACCAGGGAGAAGCTCCCTAACAGTATTATGTCACCATTGTACGTGATGAGATTTACCGTTGTACATCATGCTCCCTGCCCTACTTATTATCGCTTGGCTATTAGAGTGTATACATACTACTGCCACTAGTTTGGGCCAATAAGGAATATCTTCTAAGAAATTTTAGAGCCATTCTGCTTCTTCACTGGCTTATCCAATGCAATAAATTCAGATTCCATTGTAGAGCGAGCAATACAAGTCTCTTTGAATGATTTCCAAGAGACTGCTCCTCCATCGATAGTAAATACATATCCACTTGTAGATTTTACTTCGTTCAATCCGGTGATCTAATTTGCATCACTTTATCCTTCAAGTACTGTGGGATATTTATTATAATGCAAAACATAGTCTTGAGTGTATTTAAGATACCCCAAAACACTTTTCATTGCCATCCAATGAGTTTTGTTGGGATTACTCGTGTGCCGACTCAACTTAATGATAGCACATGCTATGTCTAGTCGAGTACAGTTCATTATATACATTAAACATCCCAATACTCTTGCGTACTCCAATTGTGAGTCACTTTCACCTTCATTATTTTGAAGTGCAAAGCTTACGTCCAAAGGAGTCTTAGCAATACCGAATTCCATATACTTGACTTTATTAAGTACATTTTTGATATAATGTGATTGTGACAATGCCAACCCTTGTGGATTTCTATGGATTCTCATACCTAAGATCACATCCACAACTCCAAGGTCTTTCATATCAAACTTTCTCTCGAGCATTCATTTCGTTGCATTTATGTTAGAAATGTCTCTACTAATGATCAACATATCATCCACATATAAACAAATAATGACTTGGTGATTCGAAGTGTCTTTAATATGAACACATTTATCACATTCATTTATTTTGAAGCCGTTTGCCAACATGGTTTGGTCAAACTTTGAATGCCATTGCTTAGGTGCTTGTTTTAGTCCATAAAGTGACTTAACAAGTTTACACACTTTATTTTCTTTTCCTGGAATGACAAAACCCTCAGGCTATTCCATGTAAATTTCTTCCCCTAATTCTCCATTCAGGAATGTGGTTTTTACATCTATTTGATGAATTTCAAGACCATATACCACCGCCAAGGTAATTAACATTCGAATTGATGTTATCCTTATTAATGGCGAGTATGTATCAAAGAAATCAAGGCCTTATATTTATTTAAAGCCTTTTACTATAAGTCTTGCCTTGTATTTGTCAATAGTACCATCCACTTTCATTTTCCTTTTGAAGATCCATTTAGAACCTAAAGATTTATTTTCTGCAGGAAGATAAACTAATTCCCATGTATGGTTGCTTAAGATTGAATCAATCTCACTATTGACTGCCTCTTTCCAAAAGGATGAGTATGATGATGACATTTCTTCTTTAAATGTTTGAGGCTCATTTTCCAAGAGAAATGTTACAAAATATGATCCAAACGAAGTTGACGTTCTTTGACGTATACTATGTCTAGGATTCTCTTCATTATGTACATTCTCACTTGGTTCATCTTGAGGTCGTTTAGATCCTCCACTAGACTGTTCATGTCTAGTTTTATACGGATAAATACTTTTAAAGAATTCAGCATTATCTGATTTAATTACCATATTTTCATTTATATCCGAATGTTCGGATTTATGAACCAAAAACCGATATGATTTACTACTTTTAGCATATCCTATGAACACTCAGTCCACCGTCTTAGGTCCTATCTTAACTCTTTTAGGCCTAGGAACTTGGACCTTCACTAGACACCCCCACACTTTGAAATATTTCAAGTTGGGTTTCCTTCCTTTCCATTTTTCATAAGGAATTGATTGTGTCTTGCTATGGGGAACTCTATTTAGTATATAATTGGCTGTAAGGATAGCCTCCCCCCATAAGTTTTGCGGCAAATCGGAAATTATAAGTAAGACATTCATCATTTCCTTCAACGTTCGGTTTTTCCTTTTCACAATTCCATTAGATTGAGGTGAATATGGTGCTGTAGTTTGATGGACGATTCCATTCTCTGCACATAATTGCGCCAAGGGAGATTCATATTCTCCGCCCCTATCACTTCTTATCATTTTTATCTTTTTCTCAACTTATTTTCAACTTCAGTTTTGTATTACCTAAACACATCTATTTCTTCATCCTTACTATTTAGAAAGTAGACATAATAATATCTAGTTCAATCGTCAATAAAAGTTATGAAATACTTTTTCCCACCACGTGATGGTGTTGACTTCATATCACAAATGTCAGTGTGTATTAAGCCTAAGGGATTGGAATTCCTTTCAACGGACTTATAAGGATGCTTTGCATACTTTGATTCCACACACGTTTGACACTTTGATTTATTGCACTTAAAATTTGGCAAAACTTCTAAGTTAATCAGTTTTCGTAATGTTTTGTAATTAACATGCCCTAAACGTTCATGCCACAAATCATAAGACTCAAGCAAGTAAGAAGAATTTGAATTTTTATTGATTTCAACATTTATTACATTCATCTTATAAAGTCCCTCAGTGAGATAGCCTTTTCCTACATACATTTCTCCTTTACTAATTACAATTTTTCCAAAAATGGTTACATGTTTTAATCCGTTCTTGTCTAGAAGTGAAACAGAAATTAAATTCCTACGTAACTCCGGAACATACAAGACATTGTTAAGTGTCAAGACCTTTCCTGAAGTCATTTTCAAGCGTGTTTTTCTATTCCTTCTACCTTAGCAGTAGCGGAGTTATCCATGTAGATCATTTCTTATACTTGAGCTGGAGCGAATGACGAAAATAGCTCTTTGTTGGCACAAACATGGCGGGTGGCACCTGAATCCATCCACCACTCAAGAGGATTCCCCACCAAGTTGCATTCTGAAAACATAGCACATAGCTCATCATATTCTTTATTGGACTCAATCATATTTTCTTGGTTCTTTTTCTTTCCTTTGTTAAGGGCACGACAATCCATGGACTTGTGTCCAATCTTGCCACAGTTGAAGCACTTTCCCTTGAACTTTTTCTTAGGTGATTTCTTCCTTGTTCAACTTTCTTCCTTTTCTTAGAATTATTTTGGTCATCTTCTACAATATGTTCTGCATTAATTGTAGAATTCCCTTTTGACCTTCTCTCGGCAGCTTTATTGTCCTCTTCAATACACAGTCGGACAATAAGATTTTCAACAGTCATCTCCTTGCATTTCTTCTCAATTATCGCTGCTACTTGAAATGCATCATTCACAATCAAAGCTTCAGCTAGGAGATCGTGGATGATTACTTGTAATTCCTGCACTTGAGAGACAACCGATTTTCTATCTATCATTTTAAAGTTCAGGAACCTTGCAACAAAGAATTTCTTAATTCTCCCATCCTTTGTCTTATATTTTCGTTCTAGTGTGCCCCACAATTTCTTTTATGTCTTAGTTCCAATATAAACATTATAAAGGTCATCTTGGAGATCACTTAAGATATAATTCCCGCAAAGGAAATCTGAGTGTTTCCAAGCCTCAACAATCATGAGACGCTCTTTGACCGAGGTTCCCTCGGGCACCTCAGGAGCATCCTCACTAGTGAACCTTTGAAGGCATAGAGTGGTGAGGTAAAGGAACATATTTTGCTACCATCACTTGAAGTCAATGCCCGCAATTTTTTTGGGCTTCTCCGCCGGTGCCATTGTTGGCATAGCATTCGTGCGACTTTTTGTGGCAATACTAGTTGCCCCCACAGACGTTGCTGCATCTTGCATTTGACTTTCATTAGTCATTTTTCCTGTCACCACAAGATAGTAAAATTTAGTATTTACAAAATACTACTTATAAAGTTAAACAACTTTAAACTCTTCTTCTTATTTTTAGTTAACGATGAAGTTTTACTTTTGATCGTCAACCGAGTGAAGTTTAACTTGTGATAAAGATTTTATGTCTTCAAATCACTAGTTAAATTCAAACGGAGCAAAGCTCAAAGCTTTAATCTCCGAAAACAAGCAATACAGATTTTGTGATTATTCCTTAAGATTGTTATTTTATATGTATTTGAGTACAAGAATCTGTATATAAGCAACACAAACTTCAACACTAGTTCAAGGACAAGACAAGAACACTTTGAAGTTTCTTAACACCTTCAACACTAGATTATGAATAATCTATTTAAGAAGTGTGTTAATGTTTAGAAAAAGTGATGAAATAGAAATTTAAGACCAAGTCCCCTGACTTCATGGAGTTTCCTTAAGGAATAATTCCCCTCATTATACCCGAGGTTATGGAATCTTTCTCCCAGGATAAAATGGTCTTCAATTGAAGAATGGTACCTCAAATTGTTTGATTCAACGAACTCACCCAACGGTTTGATTGATCATATAGAAAGGTGTTTGAAGACAAGAAGAGAGTTTGTATTTTTAGAAAATTCATGTCTAAACCTATGGATGAAAGCAGATTTATATAGCCTTCATATGCCTCTTCTAAAAAGTGGCAATGGTTCACTTAAAAGGTGTGACCTTTCTGGGAAATTATGCCTGTTCATCCAAGGAATGCATCTTTTCCGAACAGGCATACCATTTCATGAATCAATGTGTCATTTCGTTGAAGGATTGCATCCTTCCAAAGCATCAGTTCAAAACAGTAGCATCAGTTCAAAACAGTGCATCCTTCTGAAGCATCAGTTGCCTGCATGCTTATAAATGGAAGATCAAAACATAGAAAAATTTACTGCATTTTTATTTTCCCTTCGGATTAAATTTTAGTCAAATAAATTTTTTCCAAAAATATAGATCTCATCGATTGATCTGAATCCGAGCCGAGCCGAGCCGAGCTGAGCGAGCGATGACGGAGGCGACAACGAATGTGCGAGACATCTCTTATTTCTTGCCTCACTTACCAAGTGAAATAAGTGTTTCTTAATATGAACACTTGAAAGTCACATTCTCCCATCAATGTGGGAGATATAGTAGACTTTCCATTTTACAACACACTTTCCATTTTAGTATTTTTTTCTTCTCTATTTTTCCTTCCACTTGGTTTCCTCCATTTTTCATTCACACTTTTCATTTACTTTGAACCCAACAGTTGGAGTCCTCACTTTAGGCCCAAGATCCATGCTCTAGATGTCCAATCCTAGGCGTGCGAGGGGTGTTGGAGTCCTCATTTTAGGCCCAAGATCCTCACCCCATGAGCTAGCTTTTGAGGTTGAGTTAGGCCAAGATCCATTCTTTACAGTAACTAACAAGGAAAACAATGTAGAACCTACAAAAAAGAAACTGTAACAACATCGAAAAGATTGCTTGTAGTTTGTCTTTGTATATATACTTTAGTAATATCCTTTAAACCAAAAAAAACAAGGATGAAGATAAGTCCTCACCCCATGATCTAGCTTTTGAGGTTGAGTTAGGTGTAACATCTCACACTCAGTTACACACATTAAAAAATCCATTAGCTACAATCTCTCTATCTTCATAAGTTACACACATTAAAAACTCCATCAGTTACAACCAGTCTATCTTCCTCAGTTGCACACATTAAAAACCGCCACATTCTCCAGCAATTTTACAAATTATTTCATCATCCAGCAATCCCAGTTCTCTTGTCAAACTCAACTCTCAAGAATCTAAGGGAATTGGTTCAAGAAAACAAGTCTAATCCTTTCTCCGGATCTCAAGATCTCCAAATGCTTTGAGGTATGTAGAACTATCTCTCTGCATCTGCTAGTTCTATTGTTTCTCATAGTTCAAATTGCTCTTGACATGTCTAGGTTCTTTAATTAATTTGTTGGGGAAATTAGGAGTTTCTTTATCCTTATCCATCATGCTAGTTCCTTAAATAAGTTTTCTGGAAATATGACAAATCGCCTCAAATCAAGAATACTTGTTCATTTTTTTTTTTTGTGAAAATCATTAAAGCCTATTTAGATAGAAGCATTGTTCCCTTTTGTCTCTTAAGCTGATACCCATTCCAGATTGTATGTTGACATGCTAAATCTCTGTAAGTTTATTAAGTATGTGTAATTACTAGTTAAATGTGGTTTTGATTGTATCTGGTTCTTATCATCGATAACAAATTAATAGAACTTATAATGACAGAAAGAAACTTAAAGAAAAATAAGAAAGTTACAAGAGCATAACAACTTTCTACCAAGAAAAAAAACTAAAGAACTTAAGTCTCAACAAAGAGAACTAATTACATAATCTGTTGACCGAAGCAGACATCTCCTAGCACTTTTGAACTTCTAAGCATATCTACTCTTTCTTTGACTTCATTTGTTGGAAGATTGTCTCTCTGTCTATAACATGGTTTTTGTATAGCGTCCAGTTTCGAGCAGTCCATAGTTGATACACCAGTGCCCCCGACCTAGTAGTTTCAATATGCTTTTTTACTTTTTCCAAGCGCATAAATACAAAACAAGAACCAGTGTAGACTGCTAGTTCTCTTGCTGCAACATTCAGACAATAAAATATATAATGTTACATCTCTAATTCCAATCTATCCTACTCTATTATTAAGTAAATACCTTGAACAGTAAGTAAGAGCAACATCCTCTTCTTGGTACCCCATTTAAGTCTCATGCAAGACAGCCATCTTTCTACTGCATTGCCTAAAAAAAAACCAAGAACTTGAATTTCTCGACAAACTCTTGTCATAATGGAAATGACCAGCCTAATAATTGAGCTTGTTACTTTCCTGCCATATGGCATACACCGCCATCACAAACACACAGCTAACTATTGCACCTCTGCCAAATTTCTTCTTAGCCCAGGAGCATGTCCGCTAGAGTTTGTCTTGTTAGATTTCCATATTTATTTGTACCCCAACCAGGCCAATATTCTTAACATATCCCATGTAACATAATAGAGAAGAAAAGAAGAGAAAAGAACTGGTGATCAAAAGATTCAGTACCTATGCCATAGAATACTCAATCAGGTGGTACATTTACCCAAAATTTCTGAAGTCTCTCCATGGTAGCTAGTCTCTTCGATGCTACAACCAAACAGTCAACAGTTTCATCTGTTTTGTGATCTTTAACATAAACTTGTTGGGGTTCTTCTTAAACTAAAGGATATAAAATTTTAATTAGTTTTCGTAAGACATCATAACTGGGAACTCCAACTTGTAGATATGAATTCTAAATCTTGACTAGAACAGTTCAAGTTGTTCATTAGTTTCATTAAGTGCAGCGGAAGCTGTGTCATGAAATATTGTTATAAGGCATGTTATAATGTAACAACACTTTACTATTCATGACACTCCAAAAAAATGCTTAATGACTATAATCATTCATGAGGTATGATACCAACGAGGTTGATTTTCCAAGCATGAGTCATAAAGGAAAAATTCATGATCATTAGCCTAAAATGGCAAACATATGTACACGAGCCTAAAATGAATAAACCATGAGCATGATCCTGACAAGTCTAACATTTTTCAAGAACTATAAATAATATAACATCATGAGCATAAGAGAGTTAGTTAGCTGATTGTGAAGACATAGGTTGAAATGACAAATGCCCGAAACTATGTTTGCCGACATAGGATAGAGATTATTCCGCAAGTCGGATCCTCTCTTTTCTTTCACATGTCCCGAGAAGGGGATAACCATGGATACTTTCTAGCAAATTATGTCATGTCACGTCCTATGCCCAGCAAGGTACAGGACGGCTTATCTGATCGGGCCGAGATCAGACTCCATGCGCGGGTTTACGACGATTCACTACTTTCTCCAACAAATAATCAAAGGAATTTAAATCTACTTTACTTGGTCAATTATAAATTTAGTTTACATTCTTGTTCCTTTCCAGATGCCTTCACTTAAATTTGAATTTTATTGTTACTTCTAATCTCTCGTTGTACTACCCTTCTGTAATGGTTTTACATACCAATACATTCCATGTATTGACCGTCTTTGGCACACATCGTTTCATGATGTAGGTTCTGGCTCTCAAGTATGTGTTCAGGCGCTTCATTAGGATTCCTAACTTTTGCTATTGGTGAGCCTCTTTCCTACCAGGAGGCTGGATAATATACAATGATTTTTTTTGTATTTTATTTTCTTTCTGTATTAGTACTTATTTGAGGCTTCACAGGCTGGTGTAGTTTTCAAATAAACTTTTTAATTTCTAGTCTTTATCATGACTATTGTATTGTATAACATTAAGTGGTGTTAATAAACCTTGATGATAATATTTTGCCTTCAAGAAATCTTATTTCAATCTCATATTTTTTCGGTTATACTCTTTCATGTTGGTTGTATTCTCATGTGTTATGATAGAATGTTTGCTCGTACTAGAAATAGTATCGGGTGCGTGTCATGTCCCGGGCCTCGGCTCGGGGCGTGACAAGCTTGGTACCAAAGCATAGAGTTTAAGTGTCCTAGGGTGTCTGTGAAGCCATATCTAGTAGAGTCCTTTTTATGGGTGTGAAGCGCGCCACACGTATAATAGGGAGGCTATGAGACATTTAGGATTCATTTCCCCTTCTTCCATACACTAGATCATGCAATAGAGCACTACCATAAAAAAAGAACTTACTTGGGTTCGTGTTTTTCTCAAATTTCTCTATCTACTCCTCATCTTTAAGGTGGCAGGTGTTGTGAAACTCATATCTATATCGATGAGGTGCTCTCCAATAGATACAAAAGAAATATAACTAATTGTACAAGGCGTTTTGAGTAGTCCATTAGTGTATTCGAGTATACCATTTTAAAAAAACACGTACACTCTTGTTAGTATATATTGTACTTTTGAGCCATAGTAAGATTGTTCTCCCAGACCTTCCAGAAACTTATTTCAGATGACATCCTTAAGGGGGGAAAGGTGTGTCTAGACTCTTGGGTAGTGTTTCCACTCAGGAGATATTATTGTTTGTGATGTTTGTTGTAATTTGTTGTAAGTCATAAGTAGTAGAATAATCCCAAGGTCAAAAATATGAAATCATGTGTAGAGGAGGACAACAAATGGGGATAGTGATTGATTGATGTATTTAAAAAGAGTCATTTATTCATTAAGCGTGTAATGGGATAGAATGTCCTTTGGTGTTAGTTAGGGTATATCAAAACTTACAAAATTTTATGATAGTTAATAGAGGAAGAATGGTTGATTAAGATGACTTGGAGTATGTACTCGGTTTAAGAAAGAAGTTTATTAAGGCTTGACTGTGTGTTAGTAAGGAGTGATAGTAATGTTGAGAAGGAGAGTGTGCTTATGGGTTGCAATAAGATAGATGGTGTGATTTAGATCGACTGTGTTGTCACGAAATTTATATTGACTAGTGGTTCTTGATTTATTTTATAAGCTATGGTTTGAATTAGTATTATCGAATAGTGTGGCCATCCATGTTTAGCACAAGATACTAAGGTTGATCTTTTGCTGACCAAAGTGAGAAATAATGGCGGTATAAGGGTGATAGCACTAGTTTTGGAAAATAGATCTAGTAGGCTTGACTTTTTTTTGTGGAAGAGCTTAAGTTTGATAATTAAGGATAACACGAATGTGCAAAAAAATATATATGTGGAAAAGTGGTGGAACGGTGAATTGTAGCTAAGTCATTAAATAAAGAAATCCCTAGGTTTCATGAAGAAAAGGGGTAACCAAGTTAGTGTTTCGTCATATGAGATTCAAAGATATTAAGTGCTATGTGAGTATATTTAGTACCCTTGAATTAGTAAGTGTGGAGAAGGCTAGGTATGCTGTATATGGTGTTCTTGAGAGAAGAATTAAGAGTATTATAAATGGATGATGTTGAGCCTCTTAGTACAATTTTAATTTCCATTGGATTGGGTGGATAAGAATTTAGAGGTGTGATGTTAGTAGACTTAGAAGGGAAGGGAAGGTATAGAGGAAGTGGTTATGTATATCAATGAGAGCAAAAATAATAAAGAGATGACTGCAAAGTTGGGAGAAAGTTAAGAGATGTATCATGGGAGGAATTACTAGAAAGGATTGTGTACCTAAAGATAAAGTCTATCGGGGGAGTAAGGTGATGATAGCTCAGATTGGAGAATAGGTCCGCATACATTAGATGTCGACTTTGACCTAAGGGGGAGATGATTGGGTAAAGAACAAAATTGGGGCTTGAGATATAGATAGTGAGTTTTTTTTTAGAAAAGAGAGATGATGAGTTCCATTATGATTCATTCTTCAAGCATATTTCATGATTTTAGCCAAGATGAGACTCTACCCATGTTTTATACATTCATGTCGTGCCTATGTCTACGATCCAAATTTTTTGTACAAACTCATGACCATGTTCTAACCCTTGAATAGGAAACAATAACTTCACACCACGATCTTAATATTACTCTAAGGTTCTAGATATCTAGGCTCTACGTTACGTTGTTCCTGAGCCCAAAACCCATGCTCTACTTTAGGCTCAGTTCTAAGAAACCAAACTTTATGATATGTTCTTAGCTTGTGCTATGTTATCCCTATGCGCAAAATGACTCTCTATTCACACCTTCTGTGTTTTGGTACATGAAGTCTTTATGCCTATTTATTCCCAGGCCTCATCTAGAGTGGCAAGGTCACAATAAGTATTAGTAGTGATTGAATAGCATCCCTTTTATTTTTGATGATATTCTTTATGACCTGACAGTTGTATGATATTAGCTGAGTAATCGTTCAGAAGGAGGTGAATAGATGGCCCTTGTCATGATGATTGCGGTGTACTGGTTCCATCTACGATCATAAGTATGAATGAAGTACAAGATGATGATTAGCTATTTTTAATAGTAAGATGAGGTCATATGGTGTGCCTCTCGGTAGGAGTTCATGAAATTTTGGGGCAAGAGGTTCTAGGGAAGACGGGGAAGACTTTTTATATAGTGTTAAATTTAAAGTTACCATGAAGTGGTTATAGTGATAGACGTGGATATCATGTTGATACCTATATGGGTAAATGCGTGATGAAATTTATGACTTCTTAATTAGAGCTTGAGGGTGGTAATTTTTTATTTTTTATTTTTTTGCGATGAGAAGAAGTAGTATCCTTATAGATAACTATAGGTGCAAGAGAGACCTTTCTGAGTTTTAGAACAAACCCAAGAGAAAGTTAACAATCAAGATGAATGTTCCTAAAGGGTAAATAGATTATAGGATTTAGACTACCATGATTGTTTCAGGTGTGGCTTCTTGTACCACCGAGTTAGGCTTGAATATATTAAGAATATGTAATTAGAACCATACTTTAGTATCTGTATATGCTCATGTGAGTTGGAAATAATGAAGTGTGGTATTTATAGGAAAAAGGGGTAGCTTCCAAAGGTGTTTTCTAAGATCTAAGGCTACCAATATTAGAGGTGAAAATGCTCACATTCCTATGTCTATTGCACCGCTTTTTCATGTCATATAACTTTATATTGAAGGGGACTGATGTCCAAGTCTTCATTATGTCATTCATGCTCTATGGACCCAAATCAGATAACTAAAATACCCCCATGGCTCATGCCTATGATTTCCATTAATTCAAGCCTTAAGTTGTTATGTTCATTCCCCCTGAAACCATGTCCTATGTCATGTTTGCGTTAAGTCTCATTCCCTAATTTTTGCACAGTGTTTTTTCATGAGTCTATAACCATCATTCGAGGATGAATGATTCCAAAGGGGAGATATTGTAACATCTCACACTCAGTTACACACATTAAAAACTCCATCAGTTACAATCTCTCTATCTTCATAAGTCACACACATTATAAAATCCATCAGTTACAATCTGTATGTCTTCCTCAGCTGCACACATTAAAAAACTCCACTTTCTCCAGCAATTTTACAAACTATTTCATCATCCAGCAATCCCAGTTCTCTTGTCAAACTCAGCTCTCAAGAATCTAGGGGAATTAGTTCAAGAAAACAAGTCTAATTCCTTTGCCAGATCTCAAGATCTTCAAACACTTTGAGGTATGTAGAACTGTCTCTCTGCATCTGCAAGTTCTATTGTTTCTCACAGTTCAAATTACTCTTGACATGTCTAGGTTCTTTAATTAAGTTGTCGGGGAAATTAGGAGTTTCTTTATCCTCATCCATCATGTTAGTTCCTTAAGTAAGTTTACTGGAAATCTAGAAAATCACCTCAAATCAAGAATACTATTCATTTTTTTTTTTGAAAATCATTAAAGCCAATTTAGACTGAAGAATTGTTCCCTTTTTGTCTCTTAAGCTGATATCCATTCCAGATTGTATGTTGACATACTAAATCTCTTTAAGTTTATTAAGTATGTGTAATTACTAGTTGAATGTGGTTTTGATTGGATCTAGTTCTTATCATCAATAACAAATTATAGAACTTATAATGACAGAAAGAAACTTACAGAAAAATAAGAAAGTTACAAGAGTATAACAACTTTCTAGCAAGTAAAAAAAACTAAAGAACTTAAGTCTCAACAAAGAGAACTAACTACATAATCTGTTGACCGGAGCAGACATCTCCTAGCACTTTTGAACTTCTAAGTACATCTACTCTTTCTTTGACTTCATTTTGTATTTGTTGGAAGATTGTATCTCTGTCTATAACGTGGTTTCTGTATAGCATCCAATTTTGAGCAGTCCATAGATGATACACCAGTGCCCCCTACCTAGTAGTTACAATATGCTTCTTTACTTTTTCCAAGTTCATAAATACAAAACAAGAACCAGTGCGGACTACTAGTTCTCTTGCTGCAACATTCAGATAATAAAATACATACTGTTACATCGCTAATTCCAATCTATCCTACTCTATTATTAAGTAAATACCTTGCACAGTAAGTAAGAGCAGATAATATATGTCACCTCATTTTTTTATTAACTTAAGCTATTATAGCTATCAAGATATATTCAATTACAGTAGTTAGTTATGTGTTATATTGAGGAGTCTCATAGTTTCCTGTATTTTATCACATAGTTTGTAGCCGCTCTATAAAGAGCTGTTGTACGTGAATAACATTCATCTTTCTCTTCTGCATCTCAAACCTTTATATGGTATCAAGAGCTTTTTCTCTTCTCATGGGGTTCGAAGATATTTTTTTTACCCAACCATCAGAAATAGCTCTCTCTGTTACCAACTCCGATGCAACCAACTCCACCAATATTGTCCAATTTAACCCGGTTACCCAACTTTTGATTAAAATTGCCGGTAGCCATAATTTTTCTCTTTGGAAGGCACAAGTATCCATTCTCATGAGAGGACACAATCTTTAATCACATCTAGATGGGACTATCCCTGCTCCTGCCGTGACCACCACCACAAATAACCAGACAATTGACAACCCCGATTATGTTAATTGGTTTCGTCAGGACCAATTGATCCAGAATGCAATTTTAGCATCCGTAGATACAACTCTTGTTGCCACTTTTACCACTGCAACTACTGCCAAAGCAACCTAGGATTCCCTCGATACTGCTTATGCCAATAAGTCACAAACTCGCATTTTTAGCTCGTGAAATCGCCTAGATCATCTTACCAAAGAGAGTCTTCCTATGACGAACTATCTCAACCAAGTCTGATCTCTCTGCTATGAGCTTGCCACTGTAGGAGCTCCTGTCACAAACGACGAACTCATTGCCAAGATTCTCACTAGTCTTGGACCAGAATATCAAGAAATCTCAGCAGCAATTCATGCACGTGACACCCCAATTTCATATGTCGAACTATTTGAAAAGATTATTGATCATGAGCTTTTCCTCAAACACAATGCTCCACCTCACTCCACCACAATTACTACTGCCGTTGCTTAGAAGTCCAACTCTCAAATAAGGACCAACGTCACAAACAATAATAGGAGTCAAAACAACTACCAACAGCAACAACAATAACACAACTACCAGCAGCAGCAGCAACAATAACGACGTTCTCAGCTAGGGAGTAATTGTCGCACCAATCTGCAAGAAGTCAACTTAGTGCGTCAGTTATGTGACCGACTTGGTCACTCTGCTCGTGTTTCTCGCTCTCAATCTCACAATTATTTTCAGGCTCAGGCCAACTTTGCTGAACATAAAAGGTAGCAATCAGCCCCATGGATAGTTGATTTCAGGGCTGCACACCATATTGCATCGGATACCCAAAGTCTCACAAATATTACTGACTACAATGGGTTGGAAAAATCACTATGGGAAATGGTAACACCATACCAATTTCTCACACTGGTAACACTGACTTATGTGCATCTAATTTTAGCTTTCAATTATCCAATATACTTTGCTCCCCTTCCATTGCCAATAACTTGATTTTAGTTTCTTAATTATGTCGTGATAATAAAACATCCAGTGAATTCTTTCCATTCTCTTATCTTATGAAGGTCTGAGTACGGGGGCACCGTTAGTTCAAGGGTGGAGTAGAGGACGATTTTATGATTGGCCACCAGACAATGCTTCTTCTTTTCAACCTCAATGCAATATGGTTGTGTCCTTAGATCTGTGGCATCCACCATTCCGTACTCTAGATATATTTTTGAATAAATTTTTCATTCCTATTAAGAAAGACTCTCTTTCTATTTATAATTCATGCCAATCAAATAAAAGCCACATGCAATCTTTTTCTACGAATTCCTTGCAGAGTCACAAGCCTCTACAAATTATTTACAATGATGTGTGGGGTCCGTCACCTATTTTGTCCATTGACAGAAAAAGATATTATGTTTTTTTAGTAGATCAATTTTCCAAATGCATGTGGCTCCACACGATTCAAGCCAAACACGAGGTTTTAGATGTTTTCAAAACACTACATTCATTACTAGAACGCCGATTTCAAACAAAAATATTATCTTTTTATACTTAAGGAGGAGGTGAATTTCAGAGTTTAACTTCTTATTTGAAATCACAAGGCTATGAACACTTAGTTTATCCACCTTATACTCCACAACGAGTTGCTATAGTAGAAATATGACATCGACATGTTGTCGAAAGTACAAAAACTCTAATGAACCAAGCTTCTTTACCAGCCACCTTTTTGAGTTTTACATGTCATCAAGCGGTTTTTCTCATTAATAGAATGACAACTCCAAATCTAAAATATAAGTGTCCATACGAGCTTTTATTTCAAGAATCACCAAATTATGACAACGTCAAAAATTTTGGTTGTATATGGTATCCGTGGCTGAAACCGTATGCACAAAATAAACTTGATTCAAAATCAAAGCCCTGTGTCTATCTAGGATTTTCAAACAAACATTATTACCATCAATGCTTTGACCAGACCTCCTCCAAAGTTTATCTTTCTAGAGATGTAGTATTTTTTTGAAACTAGTTATCCTGACATTGATATCTCAACAAAGCCATAATGTTTTGAACTACCTCAGCCGTTGTCTACAAGCGCACAAAGGTCTATCTGCATTCCTTCCACAGCAGCGTCGCCAAGCTCAGGTACTTCTCCACTTTCTCCCAACAATCCAGCAAGCAGCCATGCTTCTCCATGTTCAACTGTATCAACTCTTATTCCCCCTTCTCCTACAGCAACAAAGATTCCACCCATCACCTGCAGCTATAGCTGTCAGACCTCTAATGTTACTCCATCCGTAAAAGCTCCTCAGGTTCTACCAACCACTGCCTTGCAACCACCACAACTTACTGCCCCTCCACCATAACCAAAACCAGCCACCTTTTTGTATCTAATGGTTACCCACTCAAAAACAAATGGTCTAAAACCTAAGAATTTTCTTGCAAAAACCAATCTCCTACCACCAATTCCCTTGTCCTACCATCAAGAACAACTTTATCCTTAGTGGAAAAAAGTGATAAAAGTGGAATATGATGATCTAGTCAGAAACCAGACGTGAGATTTGGTCCCTAGTGATCCCTCCTAGAATGTTGTGGACTGTAAGTAGTTATTTAGAATTAAACATAATCCCGATGGAAGCATTGATAGGTATAAGGCTTGCCTAGTAGCCAAAGGCTTCACTCAAAGATTCGGGTTAGATTATCATTCCACATTCAGCCCTGTTGTCAAGCCTGCAACAATCCGCTTGGTCCTTGCAATAGCTGCCCAACGTTCTTGGCCTATTCATCAGCTAGGTGTCAATAATGCATTCTTACAAGGTATACTTGAAGAGGAAGTTTCCATGAGACAACCTCCTATTTTTGAGTCCTCTCAAAATTCTACTTACATTTGCAAGCTCAAAAAGGCTATATACGGATTGAAGCAGGCTCCTAGGGCATGGTACACTAAGCTCACCAACTACTTGACAAGTATTGGATTTGTTAAATCAAAATCTAACTCATCTTTGTTTATCCTCCATAATTTTAGTATTACTGTCTGCATTCTTATATATGTTGATGACATAATCATTACGAGTAGAACTCAAGAAAGTATCATGTCCATTATTAAATCACTTTCTCAACGATTCTCTCTCAAAGATCTTGGGCTCTTGCATTATTTTTTGTGTGCGAGGTAATATCCACACCAACTGCCATATACTTGTCCCAACATAAATATGTCATACATCTTCTAGATGAATTGCATATGGGTGACTGTAAGGGTGTTCCAACGCCAATGTCATCAACTTGCTCCTTCATTGACTCAGAGACCGATTCAGCCATTGATGTTTTACTTTACCAACAAATCATTGGTAAGCTTCACTACCTATCCTTCATTAGGCTTGACATCGGGTTTGTTGTGAGCAAGTTGTCTCAGTTCATGCATAATCCCAAATAGTTTCACTGGAAGGATACTAAATGCTTGTTGCACTACTTGACGCAAACAACCACATTGGGGGTAAATTAAGTCAACATTCAATAGACCGTTTGCTTGTGTATTCTGACTCTGATTGGGCTGGAAATCCACATGACAGAACATCAACAATGGATTATTTTGTCTACCTTGGGAACTCACCAATCTCATGGTCTTCCAAAAAGCAAAAGCCTATCTCAAGCTCATCCAAAGAAGCTGAGTACCGAGCTGTTGCTGCTACTATTTCTTAAGTCAATTGGCTCACAAATTTGATCTAGAAGCTTCACCTATAACTGTCTTCCGCACCAACAATTCTCTGTAACAATGTCAACACTACTTACATTTGCTCTAATCCTATTTTTCATAGTAGGATGAAGCATGTAGCTATTGATTTCCATTTTATTCATGAGAAAGTTCAACAAAAGGCACTTGAGGTTCATCACCTTCACTCCGATGATCAAGTTGAAATGACAAATGCCCGAAACTATGCTTGCCAACATAGGATAGAGATTATTTTGCAAGTCAGATACTCTCTTTTCTTTCACGTGTCCCGAGAAGGGGATAACCATGGATACTTGCTAGCAAATTATGTCATGTCACGTACTATGACTAGAAAGGTACAGGACGGCTTAGCTGATCGAGCCGAGATCAGACTCCATGCGCGGGTTTATAATGATTCACTACTTTCTCCAACAAATAATCAAAGGAATTTAAATCTACTTTACTTGGTCAATTATAAATTTAGTTTACATTCTTGTTCCTTTCCAGATGCCTTCACTTAAATTTGAATTTTATTGTTACTTCTAATTTCTCGTTGTACTACCCTTCTGCAATGGTTTTACATACCAATATATTCCACATATTGACTATCTTTGGCGCTGCATCATTTCATAATGTGGGTTCTGGCTCTCAAGTACGTGTTTAGGCACTTCATTAGGATTCCTAACTTCTGCTATTAGTGAGCCTCTTTCCTACCAGGAGGCTGGATGAGATATGATGATTTTTTATTGTATTTTCTTTCCTTTTTGTATTAGTACTACAGGCTGATGTAGTTGTCAAACAAACATTTTAATTTCTAGTCTTTATAATGACTATTAGTATTGTATAACATTATGTGGTGTTAATAAACCTTGATGATAATATTTCACCTTCAATCTCATATTGTTTCAGTTATACTCTTTCATGTTGGTTGTATTCTCATGTGTTATGATAGAACGTTCGCTTGTACTAGAAATAGTATTGGGTGAGTGTCATCTCCCGGGCCTTGGACCGGGGCGTGTCATTGAGTTAGACCAAGATCCATTCTTTACAGTAACTAACAAGAAAAGCAATGCAGAGCCTACAAGAAAGAGATTGTAACAACATTTAAAAGCTTTCTTGTAGTTTGTCTTTGTATATATACTTTAGTTATATCCTTTAAACCAAAAAAACAAGGGTGAAGATAAGTTAGTTTAACGCAAAAAAAATAATTTTTATTACTTATAATGAAACCCAAATTTCCATGCAAATCGTATTGATTAGCATATTGTCTGAAGTACATGGAAATACTTGCTGTAAAATCTTTCAAGTTTTGAGGTGCTTCAACATGAGTCTGTTGCTTGACTTCATGATTTTCTTCATGAAGGACATTTGACAGTTGTGTCTGTTTGTTTCTCAGATAAGATAAAGGCATAATACATAAATATGACCCTAAACTTGACACCAAATTATAACATTGACCTTAAACTTTGACAGTGCACAAGTAGGTCATTTAACTATACAAAATCTGAACAAATAAACACTCCAATCCTATGTGGAAAAATGCGTCTATACACACAAAACCACGCGCGTTGGAGTTAGAATTGAAGGGTTTTTTGGTTCTGCTTTTGTATAGTTAAAGGGCCTACTTATGCACTAGCAAAGTTAAAGGTCATAGTTATAATGTATCTTTTTTATTAGGTGGCAGCATCTGAGTGGATTACTAATCCACGTAAGTTGCAAAATCGGAGTGTTTATTTATTCAAGTTTTGTATAGTGAAAGGGCCTATTTGTGTACTATCAAAGTTTAAGGTCAATGTTATAATTTGGTGTCAAGTTTAAGGTCATATTTATGTATTATGCCTAAGATAAAAGATGGCAAGTACTGAATTCTTTGGTGTAATATTTAAGCTGGTAAACCTTTTGGTTTTCCCTTCACTGGAAAAGATCTTCCTATAGCTAATTAAACCAGTTTTGTTTAGTTGAGCTGACAACTGCAGCAGCAGGTAATTTGCCAGATTATCAATGAGTCTTCTAGGTGATAAAATATCGACTAATCAGAATCAGCTAAAAGGATACTGCTATGACATTCTTTGTGATTCTTTTTTTTTTCGTTGAACCAAAAACTTTAGATCCCTCGTTTAAAGTAATAATTGATGCAAGATTTAATAATTTATATATTGGTTCTATCTAAATTAATAAATTACACATTAAATTAAATTTCATAAGTGAAAAAGTACAAATTGTAGTTCATAGGCTCACGATCACTTGTCAAGCTAGCTAACGAGTTGTTCTTTCGGATGGGACGTGGGCTGGGCCCTACAGTGAACATCAATTAGAAAATCTTTCTTGTTTTTCGATAAAATAAACTTTTCCAAAATTTTTATCTATAAGAGGTAATCTTAATACAATATATAAGGTATTGATTCTATGATCCATACGAGATGTGGTCAGCGAGATTAGTTATTGAGGACAGACAGACCGGTAAATCTCAACCAGAAAGTTGAAAATCTGTTGGAATGCCAATGCTAAAAAAACCACAGCATATGCTTCAGCTATGGAAAATGCAAACCATATTACTTGTGATTAGGATGAAATTATCACTACAACAGATTATATAGCAAGCAATGATAGAAGTTGGGCTACTGTACAAGAACAACTTCAAATAAATGAAAACAATTCAGGGCAGGCTGAGTCTGAAATTTATAAAAAAAAATGATGTCTTTATTCATAGAGTAATAAGCACTTTGGAAAAAATGAAGTCATATATTTGCATCAATGGCGACATATTAGACTTGAATCTTTCAATTTCCAAAAATGAAGGATTCAGGTTAAGATATTTAAGGATGAAACGTAATATTATGAAGGATAGAGATTAAGTTGAATACCTGGAAGTTACACACTAGTATCTTTTCATTCTCGTAACAATTTTATGTTCAACTTTTACAACTATCCTCGAAAACCATACTGGATAGTTAGTTGACTGTTGTTTGTTGGCTCATTTTATCCCACATCGGTATTTTACCATTTGGGTAGGGGGTTTAGAGTTATAAAAGAACTCTTTCTCCTCCCATTTGAATCATCCCAAATTGTTCTCTTCTCCCACAATTAATAGAAAACATTGGGTGCTCGGATATTAAGCCTTTTTGGCTGAACTCCGTTATCAAATTTTTTGGTGTCTTTATTTTTAGTATTCACTATTATTTGTCGGGTGATTTTTGTTGTTCTATTTTGGTGGGAAAGTTTCCTGATTTTCCCAAAAAGTGGTATCAAAGCCAAGGTTTTGTATGAATATGCTCTGTGGTTGCAGCTTTGTCTGATCTTCCACATCAGACAAGAATTTCTTTGGTCCTTTTGAATCCAAGGTTTGTCCTAGGCTAAGGTTCTATCTGAGTATGCTCTATGGTTGCAGTTCTGCCTGATCTTCCACATTAGAAAAGAATTACTTTGGTTTGTTTGCATTTGTTGTAATATTGAATACTTTTTATTGAGTCTATAATGGCAAATAAAGATCAAGAAACGAAGGATCCTACGCCGGGATCATCGGGCTCCTCATCATCATGGTCGAGGTTTCCGCTGTCTAGTCTAAAGTTAGCGGTGGAAATATTTGATGGTACTCGCCATTTCGGCATATGGAAAGGAGAGTTTTTGGACTCTCTTTTCCGCCAGGGTCTTGATATTGATATTGAAGAAAAGAAATCAGAAGAGGTAGAAGAAAGAGATTGGAACATCATAAATCGGTTGGCATGTGGAATAATTCAATCGTGCCTGTCCATAGAGTAGGAGTATGCTTTCAAAAATGAGACTTCTATGCACAAATTATGGAAAGCGTTGGAGGACAACTTTCTGGAAATGAGTAGTCAGAACAAGCTCCTTATGAAGAAAAGGTTTTTCCAATTTGATTATCAACAAGGTACTACTATGAATGAACACATCACTACGTTTAATCAATTAGTAGCAGACCTGTTGAATTTAGATGTGAAATTTGAGGATGAGGATCTGACTTTGATGTTTTTATCATCTCTTCCCGATGAATTTGAATATTTGGAAACTACGTTACTTCACGAGAAAGAGAATGTGTCGTTAGATGCTGTTTGTTTTGCTTTATATAGTCATGAATTGAGAAAGTAGGATAATATGAAAACCAGATCAACAACATCCGAATAAGCATTGGTGGCAAGGGGTCGTCAGCAAAGACAAACTAAGGGGAGAAGAGGAAGGTCCAAATCAAAGGGCTGAGCCATTGCCAAAGATAAGTGTGCTTTCTGTCATTAGAAAGGGCACTGGAAGAGAGACTGTCCGAAGTTGAAAAAGAAAGAGAAGAGTCCACAAGATCCGCAAAATGCAAATGTTGCATAATGCAAAAGTGATGCAAAATTAGATGTTTCCCTAGTTGTCATGCCTTTAACATCATCTAATCAAGATGAGTGGATATTTGATTCACTATGTAACTATCATATATGTACCATTCAGAAATGGTTTTTTGAGTTTCAAAAACACAATGGTGGGGTTGTCATATGGGTAATGATAATCTATGTAAAATGACCGGGATAGGTTTGATCAAGCTATGGAATCATGATGGATCCACTAGAATTTTAAAGGATGTACCGTATGTACCAAAGTTAAAGAAGAATCTCATCTTAGTGGGGCCTCTTGAATCAAGGGCCTAGTTATGATGATATGGGATGGAGTTCTTAAAGCAACGTCAGGAGCACTGGTGATGTTGAAAGGCATGAGGAAGAAAAATTTGTACTACTACCAAGGTAGTACAGTATTGGGGACAGTAGCAATAGTAACTTCTAGCACTAAGAAGGATGTTGAGGCAACGAAGCTGTGGCATATGCAGTTGGGACATGCTGGTGAAAAGTCCTTGCAAATTCTTGCCAAGGAAGGATTGTTGAAAGGTACAAAGACTTGCAAACTCAAATTTTGTGAGCATTGTGTTCTAGGAAAGCAACGAAGAGTGAAGTTTGGCACTGCAATTCATAATACCAAGGGTATTTTAGATTATGTGCACTCAGATATGTGGGAACTGCCGAAACTCCATCCATTGGAGGTAGGCATTATTTTGTCACCTTTGTTGATGATTTTTCCAGGAGAGTTTGGGTGTTTACTATGAAGAATAAGAATAAAGTTCTTGGAATTTTCCTTAAGTGGAAACCTCAAGTTGAAAACTAGATAGGGAGAAGGATAAAAGTTCTCTGGACAGACAACGGAGGAGAATATAAGAATGATCCATTCCTAAATGTATGCCAAGATTATGGCATAGTTTGACACTTCACTGTTAGAAAAACACCACAACAGAATAGGGTGTCAGAGCATATGAACAAGACACTTGTGGAGAAAGTTCATTGTATGTTGTCTAATGCTGGGTTAGACAGAAAATTTTAGGCTGAGGCTGTGACGTATGCTCAATATATCATCAATCGTTTACCATCATCTGCTATAGGTGGAAAAACTTCATTAGAAGTATGGTCTGTAAAACCTGTAATTGATTATGATTCTTTGCGTGTTTTTGGTTCTATTGCATATTATCATGTGATTGAATCAAAGTTGGATCCACGAGCAAAGAAGACTTTTTTTATGGGCTTCAATGCTGGAGTGAAGGTATAATGCTTGTGGTGTCTTGAGGAAAAAAAGACGATTATCAATAGGGATGTTACCTTTGATGAATCTGCCTTGTTAAACAAGGTAAATCCAAAGAAAGCTAATAGTACTATAAAGCAGGTAATCCTAAACAGGTGAAGTTTGAGCAAACAGTGGTGACCCCAGCACGAAGCACTGCCACTGACTCTACTATGGAAGAAGAAGAATCAGATGAGGATAAGGTTCTGACCCAAGAACCTCTACAACAATCAGAACCAATTGCAGTTAGAAGATAGAGACGAGAAATTCAGAAGCCTGCTTATTTCATTGACATGGTAGCTTGATACGGGTACGATCACGAGGATGCATGTATGTGATAATGCATTGGACCCATCCAATAAAGCATCCAAGTGAAGTGTGGAGAATACCTTGGATCACACCAAAACCGACCTAAACTTGCACTCCAAGGGCGCCCTTGGTCATATTTCATTAAAGGGACCTTTTGGTCATTTTACCTATTATTTGTAATACACTATAAATAGGATGATGTAGGGTTTTAGTCATTAGTTTTTGATGAATATTGAAAGTTGTAGACACTTAGACATTTCTGGCTTGTGAGAAAGGCCCCTATCGCCAAACATTGTAACTAGGGATTTCAACTTGAGTGTGGAATCACTCGTATTGGATTCAAGCTTGGAAATATTGGATGCTTGGGAGATCGAGGTCCCTCTTGTGCCACGTAAGAGATAGGTGAATTGTAGTGTGTAGTGTTAAGGGTCTAAGAGTGGAATATGCTCTTGGGTTCTTAAGATTATGCCTTCATGTAGTCTATCTTTCTATCCCTTTGTTTAGTGTAATCTTTTGTTGTTGTTTATTGTGTTGTTGAAACCGTCGGTTATTATTATTATAATCCTCTTGTTCTTCACGTGTTGATGCTGTTTTGGGTGTTATATACATTATTGAATCTTGTATTCTTCTTGTTGGTAGCGAATCCGAGAATGGTCTCCAAAAAGGTCCTCAGATTCTTAAGATTAGTGGACTGATTTGGAGTGTGTTTCGTGTTCTCCTTGTTTGTCTTGTATCATAGCGTATGCACTTTTAATTACTGATGAAGATGTTCCATATACCTACCTAGAGGCCATTTGAAGCATAGAAAGTGGCAGTTGGGTAGGTGCAGTGGAAGAGGAAATGCAATCGCTCAAGAAGAATGAAATGTGAAAACTGACACAACTACCGAAAGACAAAAAGGCAATTGGGTGCAAATGGATATTTGCAAAGATAGAAAGATTTTCTGAAAAAGAAGATATTTGCTACAAGGCAATATTGGTGGCTAAGGCTATTCTCAGAGGGAGGGAATTGATTATAATGAGGTATTTTCTCTAGTTGTAAAACATTCCTCCATTAGAATATTGTTGGCCTTGGTAGTACAGTTGAATTTGGAGCTAGCTCAACTTGATGTGAAGACTGCGTTCTTACATGGTGATTTGAAGGAGAAAATCTAAATGACTCAGCCAGAAGGTTATAAGGTTGCTGGTAAAGAAGATTGGGTTTGCAAACTTAGCAAATTTTTCTACGGACTGAAACAATCTCCGAGACAGTGGTACAAATGATTTGACATATTCATGAAGGGTCAGAAGTAAAGGAGAAACAAATATGATCATTGTGTGTATTTGCGCAAACTTCAAGATGGTTCCTATTTCTACTTACTCTTATATGTTGATGATATGCTGATTGCAGCAAAGAGCCAAGTTGAGATTGACAGGTTGAAGGCTCAAATGAGTAAAGAGTTCGAGATGAAAGCTTTGGGGGAAGCCAAGAAGATTCTCGATATGGAGATAAGCAGAGATAAAGAAAGAGGCAAACTTCGACTGTCATAGAAACAGTATTTAAAGAAGGTACTACAACATTTTGGTATGCACGATGATACAAAACCTGTAAGTACCCCACTTGCTCCTCATTTGAAACTGAGTAGCAGATTATCTCCGACAACTGACATGGCAAAAGTCCTGTATGCAAATGCAGTTGGAAGTTTGATGTATGCAATGGTGTGTACGAGACCAGATATTTCACAAGCTATTAGTGTTCTTAGTAGGTACATGCATGATCGAGGCAAGGGTCATTGGCAAGATGTGAAATAGATTCTGCGATATCTCTAAAATACAGTAGATGTTGACATTCGAGTGGGATAAAACACTTGGTCAATGCATAGTTGGATATTATGATTCTAATTATGTAAATGATTTGGATAAGAGACGATGTACAATTAGCTATTTGTTCACTTTAGCAAAGGCGCCAGTTAGTTGGAAGTCTACCTTGCAATCCAGTGGCTTTGTCTACAACAGAGGCAGAGTATATGACGATTACAGAGGCTATGAAGGAAACAATTTGGCTTCATGGGTTACTTAAAGACTTGGGAGTTGATCAGAAACAACTTGAGGTATATTTTGATAGTCAGTGTGCTATTCATTTAGCAAAGAATCAAGTCTTTTATGCACGGATGAAGCATATTGATGTTTGCTATCATTTTGTCCGGGAAATTCTTGAAGAGGAGGACATACTTCTCCAGAAAATTCATACTACGAAGAATCCTGAAGATATGCTGACCAAGGTGGTTACAAAGGACAAGTTCAAACATTGTTTAAACTTGGTTAATATCCTGCACATTTGAAGTTGGCACCTCACGGCTCAAAATTGGAAGCACAACAATTTTTTTTTATTATTTGTTTGTTTGAGAAGATTTGTATTTTGGTGGGATTGAAATTGAGCCAAGGTGGAGATTTGTTGTTTGTTGGCTCATTTTATTCCACATAGGTATTTTACCATTTGGGGGGAGGTTTAGAGCTATAAAAGAACTTTTCCTCCTCCCATTTGAATCATCCCAAATTGTTCTCTTCTCCCGCAATTAATAAAAAATGTTGGGTGCTTGGAGATTAAGCCTATTTGGCCAAACTTCATTATCAAATTTTTTGGTGTCTTTATTCTTAGTATTCAATATTATTTGTTGGGTAATTTTTGTTGTTCTATTTTAGTTGGAAAATTGCCTGATTTTTCCGACATTGAAAACATTATGTATATTACGGGCAGTCCAATAACCAAACCACAACTGAAACCCATGAGAACCGCTGATGAAATCTCCTCCTTCTTCTTCTTCTCCATCTTACTCAATTGGAGTTTTCACTTGCGGTACCCCATCATCGCCACCACATTATTTTGAGAGTGGCAATCTACGTAACCGATCATTCCCTTGGTATGAACTATTCTCAAACGTATCAAATTGTTTTCCTTTGGGAATGCATCTAACAAGATGATTATGAGAGAGATTTAAAATTGCAAGAAATGTGAAAGATGCAAGTTGTTATGGAATTTCACCACCCATTTTGTTGGATGAGAGATCCATCGATTCAAGTACAGATAAATGTTGCAATGATGCTGGTATAATACCTTCCAAGCCATTATGAAATAGGTTCAGTGTACGGAGTCCAACGAGATCTCCAATTATGTTTGGAATATGGCCTTCAAATCTGTTCCTTGAGAAATTGATAATCATGTATGTAGTCAAAACTCGAGGAAGTTCCAATTCCAGTCCCTTTGCTGTAACTATCAAAGCATTCGTGTAAAAATCAGAATATGCATCTGCAACATGCTCTCGGGTTCCACTGTTCCCACCAATGATTTTCATGGATTGAAAATTCTCGAAAAGGTTCACTGGTAAATTTCCATTAAATTCATTGGATGAGAGATCTATGACTTGAATTTTAGCAAAAAAGTTGTCTGTCCTTGAATGTTTTCTATGGCCATGCAACTTATTTGACCTCAAACTTAAAATATGCAAATCCGGTAGGCCTCCCAACCAACCTGGAAATGTGTCATTCAACTCATTAATACCTAAATCATGGAATTCCAAATATCTGCAACTGATTAATGATGCTAGAGTTATAGTGAAAAAATAATCGTAACCATCTCAAGTCAATGTATGAGTCGTTGCACAAGAATCCAAATGAATCTGGGAAAATATCTAAACTTTCAAATTCTCAAGTCAAGTCATTGCGTAGAAAGTTCCTAGTGAAAGCTATAATAGAAAGATCCAATCACTTGCAATAATACAACGTTGTTTGGTACTTCCTCCTTCTCCTTCTCCTTCTCCTCCTCCTCCTCCTCCTCCTCCTCCTCCACCTCCTCCTTCTCCTTCTCCTCTTCTTCTCCTTTTTCTTCTTCTCCTTCTTCTCCTTCTTCTCCTTCTTCTTCTCCTCCTTCTCCTCCTCCTCCTCCTCCTTCTTCTTCTTCTCCTTCTTCTCCTCCTCCTTCTCCTCCTCCTTCTCCTCCTCCTCCTCCTCCTCCTCCTCCTCCTCCTCCTCCTCCTTCTTCTTCTTCTTCTTCTTCTTGTACTCCATCATTTCCACCATAATTTTTAGAGAGTGGCAATCCACGTAAGCCATAATTCCCTTGGTATGAACTGTTCTTAAACGTATCAAATTATTTTCCTTTGGGAATGCATCCAACAAGATTATTATGAGAGAGATTTAAGACTGCAAGAAATGTGAGGGATGAGAGTTGTTGTGGAATTTCACCGCCAATTTTGTTGGATGAGAGATCCAATGATTCAAGCACAGATAAATGTTGCAAAGATGCTGGTATAATACCTTCCAAGACATTATAAGATAGGTTCAGTGTACGGAGTCTAACAATATCTCCAATAATGTTTGGAATATGACCTTCAAATCTATTCCTTGAGAGATCGATAATCATGTATGTAGTCAAAACTTGAGGAAGTTCCAGTTCCAGTCCCTTTGCTATCACTATCAAAGCGTTCGTGTAAAATTCAGAATATGCTTCTGCAACATACTCTTGGGATCCACTGTTCTCACCAATGATTTTTATGGCTTGAAAATTCTCAAAAAGGTTCACTGGTAATTTTCCACTAAATCCATTGGATGAGGGATCTATTACCTGAATTTGATCAAACGAATTGTTTGTCCTTGAATCTTTTATTGGGCTATGCAACTTATTTGATCTCAAACTTAATCTGCAAATCAGGAAGGCCTCCCAACCAACTTGGAAATGTGTCATTCAACTCATTATTGCCTAAATCAAGGAATTCCAAATATCTGCAATTGATCAATGATGGCGGAACTTTCCTCTTCAGCCTATTCCCGTACAAGTTAATGATGATGAGTTTGTTTTTAGTATTAAAAGTTGTATTAATTGTTCCACTGAGACTATTGTTGTTTAAACCCAAAACCATAAATACACTCATCTCACCCAAACAATGTGGGATTGTTCCATTCAAATTATTGCTTCTCAAATCTAGCACTATCAGTCTTTTCAGATTGCAGACGGTTGAAGCAATCTGTCCGCTGAAATTATTTTGGGAAAGAATAAGAAATTATAGGTCCTGCTGGTCTAGGAGTGGCTTTGGAATAGGACCTTGCAACTGATTTTGTTTAATAGAAACTAAAACTAATGTATTATTGAACTTGAACTCCTGAATTTTTCCATTGAAAAAGTTATTGCTCAAGCCTAACAAAGATAGTGATGGGAGGGAGAATATCTAGGAAGGTATAGTCCCATTCAAGTAGTTTGATGACAAGAAGAGGGTAAATAGGTTTTGGAGTCCACTTACGTTGGATGGAATTGGACCAGTTAGGGAATTGTATGATAAAGAAAGGGATTCCAAGTTGGAAAGGTGGAAAACTCTTTTAGGCAATACCCCACGTAACTGTGTGTTTGGAAGCAATAGAGTTGTTAAATAAGAAGAGAAATTCAGAGGAATGGTGGAAGAGATGTTCACAGAGTTAAGGTAAATCACTCTTAATTGGGTCAAGTTCTTAAGGAACAGTTGAAATTGTAAGGACCAAGTGTAAGCCCATTAGGATCATCACTCAATATACGAAGAACTAGTAATTTAGAAAGGTGAGAGAGTTCTGCTGGGATTACACCTGTAAAACCTGAATGTGTTGGTTTATTAAAGAAAGATGGGCAGCGAAAAAAGGGGTTAAAATGGCTCTCAATGGATTGAATAACTTTCAATAATTTTACTAAGCATTAAGGGGCTTTAAATAGACAACAAAACATAAAAATTTGCATAATTTAAAATTCAAAAACCTAAACTATCTCAACAAACTAAACAAACTAACAAGTATTTAAAATTCAAATTCATCCTAAAACTAAATAACTTGTTTTGGTAAAAACTAGTATTGTAACTCAAGCAATTTCCCACACTCCTCCTTGCTTTAGTTACTGTTATTTAAAAAAGTCACTCCTCCTCAATTTTTGCTTCCGCAAATTGTGCTTGGGGATTGTTTTTAAGCTTGCACACTTTTGTAACATGACCTGCTTGTTTGCAATTTCCACATATTGCATCAGGTTTCCTCCAACAAAAATTCTCCAAGTGTATTTTCTTTTTGCAGTGGAGGATAATTATCTTTTCCTTTTTTATTTTGAGCATAAAAGGCACTCTCAATAACATTGTCTTGTCTAAAGGCCCTTCTTTGCTCTTGCGCTTGAAGAGAACCTATTAGTTCTTCAACAAAGATAGTAGAGAGGTCTTTAGACTCTTCCAGAGATGAGAATTTAGACTCAAATCTCTCCGTAATTGTCAAAAGAATTTTTTCTACTATTCTGTCATCTTTGAAATCCCCTCCAAGTAACATGATTTTACTGATAATCAAAGAAATCTTTTCTTTATACTTAGCAATAGTTTCAATAGTTTCATCCTCTTGAATTCTAAGAGATTCAAAATCCCTTTTCAAATTCAAAATTTGCATTTGGCTAACTCAGTCACTTACTTGATATTCTTTTTATAGTTCTTCCCAAGCTTCATTTGCTGTCTCACAAGCAATGATTTTTGAAAAAAATCGAATCCCCAACTGAATTTTGACTTACAGTTTTGGCTTTGAGTTTTTTTAGCTTTTCATTTAAACGAGATTTAATTTGAGAAACAGTAGGATATTTAGGGAGTGGTTGTAATGGTGTATCATCTGCTACAACTTCCCACAAATCATAGGCTTGAAGATATGATTTCACTTTCACTGACCAAATTTGGTAGTTTTCGTCAGTGAAAATTTTTGGGGCATTCAATGAGAGACTTCTGCTTGACTTATTTTTGTTGAAAATAGCCTTACGATTTGAAAATAAGAACGGGTTGAAAATGGTAGCCCTGACGGGTTAAAATGGGTAGCCCTGATGGGTTATAAAGGTAGCCCTTGTGGGTTAAAAATGATATGATAGCGCTTTGGAAGAATTCACAGATCCCGTAAGATAAATGAAGCTCTGATACCGCTGTTGGTTTTTTAAATAAAGATAGAGCAGCGAAAAAAGGGGTTAAAATGGATCTCAATGGATTGAATAACTTTCAATAGTTTTAATAATTTTATTAAGCATTAAGGGGATTTAAATAGCCAACAAAACATTAAAATTTGCATAATTTAAAATTCAAAAACCTAAACTATCTCAACAAACTAAACAACTAACAAATATTTAAAATTCAAATTCATCCTAAAACTAAACAACTTATTTTGCTAAAAACTAATGCAGTAACTTAAGCAATTTCCAACAGAATACGACAAATCAAGATGCGTCAAACTAGATAACTCACAAAATTTAGGAAAAATAAGCGACCTAAAAAAATAATTATCAGCCAAAACAAGCTATTTGAGTTGGAGAGCTGAAACAGGCTACTGTTGGAATGAAATTTCCCTTGAAATCTGCCGTAAAAGAGGTCAAGCTCAATTACTTGTCCTGTCATCTTGTCACAACAAACTCCATTCCATGAGCAACAATCTATGCTCTTGTTCCATGAAAGAGTTGTTGGGACGTAATAACAATCAGCAGTATTATGGGTGACGGTAAACATGTTCTTGAATTGCAGAAGACCAAGAGGTTGATCTTTGGGGAACAAATGAGGTAAGGATGAGGACAAATCAAGTTGAAAGAGAAAGGGATATAGCATAAAAAATAGTATAAGTTTTACACAATCCATCGCTGCACTAAAATGATCAAAATTAATTAAGTTGGTAGAGAAGAAACCAAGAAATGTTTTCTTTGTGTCTCTATTCAATAATTTTGATGAGGTATATATAGCAGAATTAAGCAAAGAAAAATCTACTACTGCATGTTGCTGTGGAGTAATCAAATTCTAAGAAGGTCGCCTAGTCACTTTCAATCAAATTTAAGTTAGCAATTACATAATGGCTTTTTCGGTTGAGAACGTCACAATCCCAAGTCTCTGTAAGTGGTCCAGACCAAATTGTTACACATTATTAAGCTTATTTATCATATAGTACTATCCTACATAATGCAAAAAAATTCACTTTGAATATGATCTCTAATAGAAGGAAACAATGATTTGATTAATATAAATTCTTATAGGAAAAATAAAAGTGAAGGGCAGCCTTGGAAATGACCAAGCCGTGGAAGTAGTTATTAATGCTTGTATTAAATTAGACTGTCTATGTAACGCCCCGATTTTCTATAACCAGAATGCCACAAGGTGCTCATGATCCCGAAGGACCACAAGCTAACCCTCTGCTGGGAGTTGAAAAAACATCTAACTGATTGAAATGTGGAGTTGATGGGACATGTCCACAACTAACTCTGTCTACAAAAAATAAACTGAGTCTAATATGATAATAAAATAAGGATCATCCTCAAATGAAGAGGACTCAATGCTATGTCTACTGCTCCTGACTGAGTCTGGACTGCTAAGGGTGATCTAGGTCTCGTGCTTCTGAACCTATGGTGTAAAGTAAGACACCATAGCGCAAATGCATCAATACTAGGGAATGTACTGGTATGCAAGATAAGGTAAGGCTAAATGCAAGGGCTTATGCATGAACATTACTTAATTGAATGATATGAGAATACTGAATGAGGATATATGCATGATTGCACAAATTAAAACTGAAATCACAGCAACATTGAGTACTAAATTCTGAATACTGGTTTCTGAATACTTATTTACTAATGACTGAGTCTACTAGTACTGATGTCTGAGTTTACTAACTCAGGAACACTGAATAACTGTGTCTATTGATATTGATGTCTAATCTTGCTGACATTGATACTGATTTATCATATCTGAGATCAAGCCCATATAACGAGTGATCTCTGAGTCTACTGGTAATGATGTCTGATACTTGATAAACTGAATCTGCTCATAATGATAATGACTGACTATATTTGAGTTCAGGCCTCTCTAGCGGGTGACCTCTGCATCTTCTGATAGTGATAATGATTGACTAAGTTTGAGATCAAAGCCTATCTGGTGGGTGATCTTTGAATCTTATCATAATAGAAATGATTGACTGAGTTTTGAGATCAAGCCTATGGGTGATCTGTGAATCTATTAGTACTGATGATACTGATTAACTTTATGTGCGACCATGCCTATTTAGCGGGTTGTGTCTGCATCTATGGAACTATCTAAGTTCCTCTCTGATCTTAATGACTGTATCTAACAGTCCTGATTTCTGAGTTCTGTTCTGAAGACTGATACTGAAACTATAGGAGTTCTCACTTAACCGACATGCCCTGAATCTGAACTAGTGGGATCAAACCTGTAACCCTAACTGGAAGGGTGTCAGTACTGTGCCGTGGGTAAAGACACTATATTGTCAAGCCTCTCTAACGGGTGACCCTGAATAGGAAGTCAAGCCTAAGGCAGTATGATAGTCAAGCCTTAATCTAACGGGTGACTCCTGATCCTGCGCTGGCTATACAGTTCTGAAGTACAGGATTGTTTCTAAGGACTCTGCCACTCTAGCGGGGAAGCCATCATCCCTGCACTCGCTAGGTACTAGTTCCTACTCCCAACTGAAAGACTCTAAACTGATTCTTGACTGAACTTTAGACTAAGCTAAATCTATTAATGATCATATTACTTGACTAATCTGACTGAGTTTGCTTGGTTCTATTATCTGGCGGAATACTCTGAATTCTACTTACTGTCTGAATACTACTGAGTTCTATACCTTACTGAACTTTACTGAAACCTGAACTGAATTCTGAATACTGTTGAGGTCTGAACTGAGTACCGAGCTGAATTAGACTAAATACTAAGATTACTGAGTTTTCTTAATGTTCTGTCACTAACTGAGTTCCATTGATCATAGCACAACTGAGATTATCTTGAGACTGACTCAGCTCTAGGCACACAACTATATTTTTTAGGTAAAAGTACCCCCAGAACTCGATGGAAGGAAACTGGCCAGACATGACTTCTTGAATTCATGACCACCATCAACATCATAATAATTGATTCACCATACACTCAATAAAACATCTCTTCAAGCACTTGGGAATACTAATATTTATTTACATAGGGAATACACACCAACGTTTCATAACTCATCCCACAAGATCTTGCATTACACACATAATATGCATTCAAGTGTACATAATTGAGGATTTCATGCTAACATGTCACAGTTCATTCACTAAAGTCTTTAAACAAACACTTGTCATGCATTAGTTAAAACATAATTGGGGATTTTTAGTTAACATGCTATAATAGCCCTATTTCCTTCACTCAAGCAATTTATCAAACATGTGGAAGGCATACTTTGGTCATAGAACATCCAATACACATAATTAACATCATTGCATAATTCAACATTCTTCTTGAAGGACTTTAATCATGAGCATCATATAATCAACACATACAAAGGTCAAATCTTGAATCTTTATAATCAAACATGAATCAAAACTTATCAACAACATGAACTTCAATTTCTATTCACATAAACCATGAAAACTCATAAAATATAATCCTTTAGCTTTAAAAAGGGATTCTTGAACTTCTTAGGTGGAAGGAACCCAAGAATGAACATCTGCATACCTTATTTTCTTGATTCTTTAAAAGTTAACGGAGCAATCTTGATGATAGGTGTCTTGATTTAGAAATCCTAGCTCTTGTTCTTGAACAATTTTGAGAGAAAAATCGTATGTTTTGGTTATTTTGGGGCAGAATTAGGTGTTATTGGGGATAAATAGGGGTAGCAAAATGACCCATTTACCCTTCTGGACGCAGTTCTTAAAGACTAAAACTGATTCACCGATGCTACGGCCGATGCGCCACATTGGTTTATCGATGCTATACGCGTCGGTTCATCGACGCTACAGCTGACGCTGCGCGTCGAGTTCGCGTCATCTTACTAGAAATTGGAAAAAATATTTATCAACATGATAGTCGATGCGGTGCGCTGAGATCGTGTTGATACACTATTTTTGACTTCCAAACGTGGTTTAGATGAGGTCTAAAAATTCCAAAACTTGTTCGAGGACACCTAATGACATACGTGATCATGAATCAACTTAAAAATCGACATTTAAAGGTGGGAAAGGTCACGAACTAATTCAACAAAGTTCAAATGCTTATGGAATGGAAAAGTTTCAATACTTAGCCAAATTTTTGAGTGATAAGCTTCTCTTGGCAAGCTTAAAAAGAGCTTTAATGACTCAGAAAATTTGCGGGGTCTTACAATCTACACCACGTTTTTGGGGTGGGAGTGAAAACACTTTGTGTTTACATGCAAAGAGTACAAAGAAGTAGACAACGAGATGAAATTTTGACCCGACCATTATTCAAAGAAAGAAACAAAAGGAAGAAGGACAACCGAGTTGGAGAGTCGAGAGAGGTTCTGGTCCGCGGCTCTGTCATTACATCAAAAATGAAAATTACAAGTTAAAACATAAATGAAATTACAAAATCCTATCTATGCATCTTCTTTTGGACTTTTGACTTGAGTTTCATCACCCTATTCTTCAGGCGGGCTCCTGATTTGCAATTTCTTCAATTTGTTGCTTGACTTTCAATTTCTTTACCCTGTTCTCCAGGTGGGCTCCTGACTTGATATTTTTTAATTTGTTGACTTTCAATTTCTTCAACTCGTTGTTTGACTTTCCATTTATTCTCCCTGTGCTTCGGGCGGGCTCCAATGTTACTTGAATTATCAAAACAAGGAACTGTATTTCCTTACAAATGCCGCTTGAATTACCCAAATAAGGAAGTGCATCTCCTTATAGATGTTGCTTGAATTACCAAAATAATGAAGTGCATCTCCTTACAAATGACGATTGAATTATCCAAACAAGAAAGTGCATCTCCTTACAAATACCACTTGAATTACCCAAATAAGAAAGTGTGTCTCCTTACAAATGTTGCTTGAATTACCCAAAAAAGAATTGCATCTCCTCAAAAATGCCGCTTGAATTACCTAAACAAGGAAGTGCGTCTCTTTATAAATGCCGCTTGAATTACCCAAACAAGGAAATGTATCTCCTTACAAATGTTGCTTGTATTATCAAATAAGGAAGTGTGTCTCCTTACCAATTTTTCTTAAATTACCCAAACAAGAAAGTACGTCTCTTTACAAATGCCGATTGACTTACTCAAACAATGAAGTGTGTCTCCTTACAAATGCTGGTTAAATTATCCAAATGAGAAATGCATCTCCTTGTAAATTCCGCTTGAATTACCAAAATAAGGAAGTGCATCTCCTTACCAATGTTGCTTGAATTACCCAAACAAGGAAGTGCATCTCCTTACAAATGTTTCTTGAATTAACAAAACATGGAAGTGTATCTCCTCACAAAAGCTACTTGAATTGCCCAAACAAGGAAGTGCGTCTCCTCACAAATGCTGCTTGAATTGCCCAAACAAGGAAGTGCATCTCCTTACAAATTTTTCTTGAATTACCCAAACAAGGAAGTGCATCTCCTAACAAATGCCGCTTGAATTACCCAAACAAGAAAGTGCGTCTCCTTATAAATGTCACTTGAATTTCCAAAACAAGGGAGTGTGTTTCCTTACAAATGCTACTTGTATTACCTGAACAAGGAAATGAATCTCCTTGAGATATTGGATGATGAGTTTTACCATGGTTTTGATTACCAAGCCTGTGCAACAATATTGTCTCCTACATTTGTGGAAGAGAGGAATTGCAATTTTTGATGTTTAGGCTTTGAAATCCTTGATTCGAAGGTAATATGTATTCCTATTTCATACAAACAAAACTTGTTAGTTTAAAAACATGGTGGCTAGTTTGTGGCTTTGGCTTTCGTGGAAATCTCTCCTTCCCCTATCACATTAATATTGCTTTCAACCATTATCATAGTCATTGACTCGCTGCATTATTGATTCGAACTCAGATTATTAAGAGTGACTCTGAAAGAAACACAGTATTTTTGCTTTGCCATGCTTCTCAGATAAACCCTTTGAACCTTCATATTTTCATAAGTTCCTAGACTTTTCTGTTGACAAAACATTCTGCATGCCTTATTTTGGCTTACAATCATGTCTCTTTCATGTGCTAGCTTTTGTCTTTCTTTGTGCAATTAGAGAAGCTAATAGCCAATTTTGAAATCTTTTCTCACTTATTTTGGCATAGACTCAACTTAAAGACAAGAGAAAATGACATTGATTTTTTGGGATAACTGACTCAAGAAAATAAAATAAAAATAGAAATAAAGAAAGGAAAGAAAAGACCATGAATGTCCCCATTTGAAACAAAGAAATGAAAAATTATCTAAAAATGACAGGCAACTCTAATGATTATGCCATGCATTTTGAATTAATCTGCCTAATCTTTCCATCCATACTTTCACCAATTGCTTTTGAGTTAATGGCCTTGAAAATGAGTTGCTTCATTAGGTCAATTGCATTTAAGACCTCATTTGGATAATGACACCTTGAAGGGTTTTTGCCAACAAGCCTATCTCATTTTCTTTTTCTCAGTTCACCATTGCCTTATGGTGTCTGTAAGGGTTTTTCACCATTGAGACTCTTATTTTCATTCTCTCAGCTCACCATTTTCCTATGGTGTCCATAAGGGTTTTTTGCCAATGAGACCCTTTTTTTCATTTTTCTCAACTCACAGTCGTCTTACAGTGCCCGTGAGGGTTTTCACTGATAAGACTCTCTCATTTTTATATTTCTTGACTTACCATCGCCTTATGGTACCCGTGAGGGTTTTTACCAATAAGACTCTCATTTTTATTTCTCTTTTGATTCCTTATGATGAGGAAGACAAGTAGTTCCCAAAATGTGTCATCACATTCATTTCATACTTAGCTTTATCATTCTCATAGATTTATCTAAAGGTCTTTCTTTGGTTATAACTTGACTTTTGGATAAGGTTAGAAAGAAAGGATGACATGAGGCCCAAACAACACTTGAAGTGGGGTAGGACTTACAACTTTTGGAATCGACTCAAACAATGAGGATTAACTCATGCCCCAGTTTCTTTTGACTGGGTGATTCTAAATTATTTATTTGGTTAGACCGAGCCCAAAGTAGGGAAGCCTACGTATCTCACTCCTGAGAGAGGAGAATTAGGTCGCGCATAGTTCTGGCAGCTTGTTCTTTTGCTTGATTTTGATTTTTTTATTTTTTTTATTGACTCTTTTTCTCTTTGAAACTTTCTGACTCTATTTTTCTCGACACTCTTTTCTTTTCTTTCTTTTTGGACATATTTTCTTTTTCTTCTCTTTTATTGTTTTTGAAATTTTTCTGACTCTATTATTTTGCTCGACACTTTTCTTTTGAGCTTTGCTGACTCTATCTTGATTCCAAAAGAGGTGTATGAAAGAAAAGAGGACTAAATCTTAATGGGGTAAACAAAGGATGACACAGTGTTTGGATAACAGAATGAAATGCCTTCGTCATATCAATCCTTAAAAATGCAAGTACATATCATGCAATATGGAAGTGAAAGATGAAGATCATTTGTGTCATCTTTTGCAGCATTAACTTTGACTGAGCCTGTGCGTCACTATTTCTTTTGTTCTTTTCTAGCATACAACTCCACTTTTGTTGCATATTCCTCACATTGAATGACTTATGATTTTGTGGAGCTGATTTTTGTTTTGTTCACGCAACCATTATTTGACCTAATTGAGACATGTCTTTCAATTAATGACCAAGTTATTCTTGTGATTCTCAAAATAAGTGCCTTAATTTTCAAAGAAGGCTTCAACTTGTCACCAAATGTCTCAGCACTCTACCTATTTCCTCAGATGTTCTCTTTTACTAACTTAAACCTCTGATTCAATGTTTCATGGTTAAATTGGATTTTAAGATCTGACTGAAAATTTTGCAAGCATGTCATAACACTAGAATCAATATAAAATGCATTGTGTAAAGCAGACAAATAAACAACTTAAAATAAGGCAAAACAAACAAGGGAAACCGCATTTCATTGAAAGGAAAGATAGAAGAGTTTAAACAAAGATGACAGAGAAACAAAACAAGATAGATCTCGAACTACAACCCTGAAATAATTTGGAAAACAGAAAAAAAAACAAAACAAACTACCAGACCTCTTTCTAGTAAGGAGAGGGTGACTTCTCAATTGCTCGTCCTGACAACTTAGCCACTGGTTTGCATATCAGCATGACTAGAACTTCCACCATGATCAGACACATTTCCTTCAACAAATAAATTCTGGGTCCTCATGTTTAACTCATTGCTTCCCACAAATTGTGTAGTACCATGTGCTGGAGAAGAATTCTATGGGACGGTTGAGGTGCCAATGTTTTGCACCACAATCAATTTTTCTTGAATCATCCTTTCTATTTCTCTTTTCAAAGCACGACAATCCTCAATACTGTGACCCTGAACATCAGAATGATATGCACATAGTACATTAGTAGCAAAACTTCTTGAACGTAGGTCAGGAGTATACCCAAAGAGAGGAGTGATCATGCCTCGCTGTGCCAATCTCTAAAATAAACTAGCATATGAATCTTCAATTGTAATGAAACTATCCCTCAATTTTTGACTCATTTCATTGTTTAACTTGGATCGAACATCGGGCCTAGAAGGGCTTTGGTATGTTTATGGAATTAGAGGATTACTTTGAGGAGTTGGTGCACGCCATTGTGGGTAAGGAGGGAGTTGAACATATGGTTTTGTGCAATATACTAGATATGGAGGTGGGGAAACAGAGTATAATGGATTTTAAGAGTGATTATGGAGATTTTGGGTATGAACTTGGTCTTGAGACTGGCGGCAACAATGACATCATCTTCTTGGATGTGCCCGTTCTCCAACTACAATAGCAGTGTCATCTTTCTCATTCATCTTCCCTCCAGGTTTCCTGAATTGATTGCAATATTGTCCCAAATGGTTCACGGATTGCTCATGCCCATCTTGCTCCTCAAATTTCGACATCTTAAAGATTGGAGGAAGGTTAGAACTTGAAGGCATGCCCCAGTATTTGTATGAAACATCTTCTTTACCTGCAGGTCCTAGAGAATTTTTCATGGCATTTTCTGTACTCTTCATTTTTCCAACCATTTTCTCCGACTCTTCTGGCACACGAGACTTCTGGTTAAGAAATTTTGGTAGTTCAGTTAACTTAAAAATAGGATCAAGAGTATAACAATGATCACCAAGAGTATTGAATATAGGTTCACTAGCAGCATAGGGACACACAACCGTTGGGCGAGCTAGTATGGAAGTCCTAGTAGAGGATTGAGCAACAAGATCACAGACGACATGTGGTGTTGTGAATATAGCAGGCTTATGCTGAGGAGCTAGATGAAAAGTGGTGGAAGTATTGAGATGCTTTTGGCTTGAAATGAATTCTGAGTCATGTTGCAGTGTATCAACAATAGTAGAAAACTGACTTTGAGATTTTGGTGGAAAACTCGAGGTATTTGTAGGATCAATAAAGGAAAATGGAGGAGGAGGCAACCCACTAGCCCAAGCTCGATGCATTTCTGTCATTTGTTGTCTTAGCCTCCTAATCTCTTGCTTCAAACTCTCATTTTCTTGATTCTTTGTTTGATCCATGATGTCACTCTCTATATCTTTGTTGGACACAACTAACCCTTTGAATTTTGTGTGATATGAAAGACCAGCCAAAATACCATAAACCAACTACCTTAAACTGACTCAACAAAAAACAACAAATGTGATAGAGTTCAACACTTTTTCAAAACCTCTTTTTCCTTCTTTTTTTTTGAAAAGATCACCGAACTCAAGAAGGGCGCCTACGTATCTCACTCCCAAGAGAAGAGAATCAGGTGTGCGTAGTTCGTGAAGTTTTGTCAAAATGTTCCACCAAACTCTTTTTCCTTTATTTTTTTCTTTTTCTTGAAACTTTAAAAAGAAAAGGAAATAACAAATTGTCAAAAGAATTGACGAAAATCTTTTTGCATTTTTCACGTTTGAAATTCCTATACAAAATGAAACCTATGATTACCAAAGAAAAATCTTTTTGGGTTTCCAATTTTGAATTTCTTATGAAAATAAAACTTGAACCTATTAAAGAAAAATCTTTTTGTAGTTTTCTTTTAAAGATGTATATGAAAGATTTACTCTAAATAAAGATTGAAGAAAATCTTTTTAGATTTTTTTGAAATAAGATCCCCAAATCCATAATTGGCTGCCTACGTATCTCACTCCTGAGAGAGGAGAATCAGGGATGCGTAGTTTGTTCAGATAGGATAATTAAGGATTAAATAACCGACTGAACCCTGACTTGAGAGACGAAACTACAACGATAAAAATCTTTTTTGGGTTTTCACTTTGACACTCTACATAAAACTGACACCAACCACTATGAAAGAAAAATCTTTTTGGTATTTTCATGAAATGTACAAAACTCCTACAATTTTTGCATTTTTCTTTTATAAAAAATCCTATGAATGAAAAATCTTTTTTGAAGTTTTTGAATTGTGAATACTTTCTAAAGGAAACAAAAGAAAATCTTTTTGATGTTTTTGATTTTGACAAATGAGTGCAAAAGGTAAAAATCTTTTTGAATTTTTGGATTGTGAAGAACAAAAGCCATAAAAAAAACTCTAAAAAAACTATGAAACTCTTTTTCGATTCGCCTTTTTCTCTTTTTCCCTCTTTTTTTTTTAAAGTTTTCCTTGCCTACACACTTCCTTGAATTCTAGCACATGCTTTTGCCTAAATCAATCTGTCAAATGACCCTGTTACCCTCAAGGATGCAACATTTAGCACGTAGGGATTCTTTAGAGGTGAGTCTCCTACAAAGGATCAAGTGGGTCCCGCTAGGTGTCAATATGATGCAGATAAATATGACCTAAAGGCTGACTTACGCTGGGGTTCACTAACAAGGCTATTCGGGGGAGCATGTGGTCGATAGTGGCTGCTTTAGCTTTCCACCCACTCCAAACCAGCTGACGGCTCCCCCTCTTAAGATAAGGGTAACTCAACTAGAGGTCGTGTACACAACGTGTACTACGGACTTGTTGCAGAAAGAATTGACTCGAGTTATTCACATGATGCCAGATATAAAGCGGTAACACATAAGGAAAAAACTGTAAATAAAGAGCACGTAAACATGCAATAATGATAAAATAAATACAAACAATAACAGAAACAATGTCTATACACTCATAATTTCAAACTAAGCCGATACAACTCAAAAAGAAAAAGCTCAAATTCTGAAAAATCCCCAGTAGAGTCGCCAGAGCTGTCACACCCTTTTTTTTTAACTCCAAAAAAAATTTAGATGTAAGTTTGAAAGGGTTTTTATTATTAAAGTGACAAAAGATTAAAATTTATTTCGAAAAAGGTTTGTTTACATTAAAACTCAGAGTCGCCACTTGGCGTAATCCGGTGTGCCAAGTCACTTTTGAAAAATATTTTTCAAAATGATTTGACTCTTTTAAAACTGGTTTACGAATAGAGATTCCGGCTAAGAAATTTTGTTAACCGAGGGGAAGGTGTTCGGCACCCCTCGGTCCCGTGGTTCGATCACTGTCGCTTGGTGAAGCGTATCGGCTAATTTGATACTACAAATGTATAAATCATACAAAAAACATAAAACAAGCAACAAACAAATCAAACAAAGTTTAAAACCAAATTAACGTCCAGTCCGAGTTATACAGTCCCGAAAATAGAAAAATACGGAAATGTAAATCCTATTCTAAACTAATCCTAGACTAAGCTCCACCCGACGTTTTGGGCCTTAACCGTGCACCATCTTTGAGTACAACTTTCTCGGGGCATTCTCCGGATAAAACAATACAGATACTTCGGGGAATTCTCCGGCCAAATGAGTACAATTGAGTCGAATACGATAAAACAAAACCTTTTTAACACACATCTCAGACATTTCATCAATCCATAATCTCTAGATTTTCCTACCCGACCTACGTCTTGCGTATCCCTTATCGACCTAAAACATGCCACTATCAAGTTCAAATAGCGTTTGTTTCATGTCAAACAACAACCCATGAATCAAACCAACCAAAATTCACCTTTTATCAAGTTTCAATTTCCGTCCCACTTATTCCTAATAAATTAACCAATTTCAATATAAGAATCAACCAATCAAGCCACGACAATCATAGAAACTCAAACACGGTCAAAATTTATATCATCAATCCATCACAAATCAACAAAAATCACGACATCAAACATCACATTATGATAAAAATAGAAAGAGATTGAGTTGAAGAATCGGACCTCATTTTTATTTCAACTCATTGAATTGTGCGAACAAAACCACTGACCTCAAGACCTCGATTCAACGAACTCAACACAGAGCCACTAACTCGATTAAACCCGAAATTCAAACTGGCCCAAACAAACTGACTGACCCATTTCAATTAATGGTTTTTTGATTGGGGTTGTGGTCAGATTCGCAGCAGGGTTCTTATTGTGGAGTCGACAGAGCTATGGCGAGCTTCGGTAGTAACGAAAATTGAAAAAAATGGGACAAGCTTCCGATAGACATGGTGTTTTCCAGCGAACCCTTCACTGGGACAGTGATAAACGCAGGGATTCACTTCTCTCTCAACACTCCATTTTTGACCTCCTATTCCCGATCTACCCCTTCATTCATCCTTTTCTTCTCTCACACCATTTTCTACTAAATCGGCCTTCAATCTTTACTATTTTTTTCTCAATCTAGATCAGTTCCCTTCTCTGCTCATTTTCTTCTCCTCCTCACCTCTCTCAATCTCAATGTGTGTCTGTGTACGTATATGTACTGAGAACGTGCACGTCTTGCCTCAATTGTGAAGAAAAAAGAAGGAGAAAAATGGTGTGTTCAGTGAGGGAGTATATCATCCTCCCCGTTAAGCTCTGTGTGTCCTCTCTTTCAAAAAAAATAGAAGAGCCCTATAAGGTTCCCTGGTGGGTGTATCTATTGCTTCCCGTGGGCCCTCTCCTTTTCCATTTTTTGTTGTGGATGTATGTAATAGTGAGTATGTGTGTGGAAATTTTTGGGAAGGCTCACTGTGTGTGAATTGTGAGGTGGGGTGGGGTCACGTGAGGTGTGAGGTGTTCTTTTTTAATTGGAGAGGTTGTTAGGGTGTTTAAAATAAATTGCTAGGGATTTTGTTAAGGGTTGTTATTTTTTGTATTTTTGTGGGGTATAATTATATGGTTGAGGGTACACGGTAAGATAAGGTAAAAAATAAAAAAAATATACTTTCGGGGAGGGACAAAATTACGTGTCTACAGGGACTTTCTTCATATCCCGCTAACACAAGATGCTTTGTGCACTAGGCTGCCCTTTTTTTAAGAAGGAAGAAGAGTTTATAAGAGTGATAATTGGTGTAGATACTTCGACGAAGACATTTCAAGTCAAGAATTGAAAAAAAAAAATACCTCGAGTTTGATGGAATCAATTTTCCAAGAACGTGTTTAGAACTTGGAGTGGGAACTTTCCTTAGAACCTACTATACTGTCTGTTTCTTAAAGGAGAAAGAACAATCTATAAGAGTGACAATTCGTGTAGACCTTGAATTCTTGAAAAGTCTTATGCTTTGTGAAAATTTTTTTAGATTTAGAATTTTTATATTAAGTAAAAAGTCCATAAAAACAACTTTTAATAGAAAAAAATAATTAAATTGCTTGAGTGACTCTCTAAGTAAAATAGTTATAGTTGAGTCACTTTGAAGTAAAAGATAAAGTAAGGTGACTTTCTGAGATAAAAGTCCTCAGTTGAGTGACCATTTGGATTATTAACTCTGATTATAATCAATTTTAATTTTTAGTGGGGAGAGAAAAGTCTATATGAGACTTTGACGAAGACTTTCAAGTCAAGAATTGGAAAAAAGACACGCATTCGATGGAATCAATTTTCCACAAAAAATGTACCCTACTAATGGAAGTCAAGTCATGACTCCCAGACATGACCTGTTGTTCATATATTTAATATCACTGATTCATTAAGTTCGGCTAGACAAATATTGTGAACCACAAAACAAACAAAGAAATATCTACTATGGTTACTTCAGAGTAATAAATTCGAAGAAGGCCACTTAGTCACTTTCAGTCAAATATTAAGTTGTCAATTACTAAAAAATATTTTTGGACTACTAAAATCTACAATTTATCTTAAAAGCAGTAAAAGCCGGATATTATTTAGAACGTGTTCAAGTTACATGGTGTTAATTACTCTAATTCCATTCAACTTCAAATGATATATAGCAACGGGATAATTTTTCTTTTAACGATATCACATTTCTTTGTCGCCTACTGTTCACTTATCTTAAACTTTGTAGATATTTACTCCATGATTGTAATAGAAAGTGTTCTGTAATTGGCTTTCAAATCACTTGATAGTATTGAGTGAAGTAATGGAAAAAAAAGTCTCATGTCAATGCACTAGTTGTTGCTCAAAAATCAAAAAAATGTTGGACCAAAAACTTGTCATGTCCAAATCAAGATGAGTTTGATTAGTTAAGATAAGAGTATCAATTGAGGTATAGACCTTGATAACAAGCAACCACACAAAGGTCCCTCCACTTGTAATAACACATGCATTTGTCTGATATCTTATTATAGACAAAGATGTAATTGAAAAGGTCTTTGTTTTGATTCTCTTAACAACAAAAACAGAAAGAAGAAGAAAATTCCTACTTTGTATTCTCTGCACAATCAAGAAAGAGTAAATTTGTGTTCAATTGATGTGTTATTAATAATTTTATTTTAATATGTCAGGTTCTTAAAGATGAAAAATTAAACAGATCATGCTTGAACTTGTTCAATGTTTGTTAATTACTTTTACAGATACATATTTCCACTCCAGCCATGGAAAAAGTAAAACGAGAAAGCATTTATTTATTTAATCTTGTTATGAAATAGTACTAGATTTAACTATAACCTAATCTTACATGATGCAGAATACTGTTTCTTGAGAATATTAACCTTACAATTAGGAAACAATTATTTAATTAATTTTAATTTTAGAGGGAAGAGAAAAGACTAGATGAGTATCAATTGGTGTAGAAATCTTGACAAAAGCATTTCAAGTCAAGAATAAAAAAGAAAAACACCTCGACCTTGATAGAACCAATTTTCCACGAGAATGTACTCTGTCGATGGAAAATAGTTCATATATTCTACTTCTGATTCATTTAGTCCAACTAGATAGATATTCTGAACTACAAATTAAGCAAAGAAAAATCTACTACTGCATGTTGCTTTGGAGTAATCAGTTCCAAGCAGGTTACCTAGTCACTTTCAGTCAAATTTAACTTCTCAATTACATAATGACTTATTCAGTGGAATTCTACCTTAATGATTTTTTAGACTAACAAAAATCTACCGTTTACTTTGAAAACACAAGATACATGTCATTATTTAAACTAATTCCATTCAACTTAAAATTATACATATGAACAATGTATTTTTTTTTTTAGTTATATCATGTACTTGTTTTGCCACTTAGTCACTTATCCAATTTTGTAAAGATTTACTCCGTGATTATAATAAAAAGTTTCTTCTTATTTGTTTTTAAATGACTTGATAGAATGAAGTTAATCTAAGGGACAAAAATCTCAAGTCAATATACAAGTCATTGCACAAGAATCTAAATGAGTGCAGGAAAGTATCAAAACTTTCAAATTCTCAAGTCAAGACATTGCGAAGAAAGTTCTTAACGATAGCTATAATAGAAAGATTCTATCACTTTGAATAGGATCTCTAGCACAAGGAAACAGTTATTTGATCAATATAAATTCTTATAGGAAAAAGAAAAGTTAAGGGTAGCCTTGGAAATGATCGAGCTAGGGAAGTAGATATTGAAGACTAATTCAATATATGACCAAGTCAAATTTAATTTGTTAGTAGTTTCCTATTTTCTTGGACTATTAGCAAGTCATGCTGCAGTATATTTTTAGTTAACAGTAGTGGATAGTTATTGCCTAGTTAGTGGATAAGTGGCTTAGTGATTTATTGGTTTTGTAAGTCTATATAAAGACTTGTCTTTAGTTGTTTTTGAAAATACAGAAAAGCTGAGTTTCAGCACATATTGAGCCCTCTTTCTTTCAACCTCTGCTCTTTAAGATTTTTTCAGTCTACAGATCCCAACATTTGTGGTATCAAGAGCCATGGCAAGTAGCAGCAATTCCTCGGGTGTGACACAACCACTCATTCCCATCTTTACGGGAGAAAGTTACGAATTCTGGAGTATTCATATGAGAACTATACTCAAATCCCAAAATCTTTGGGACTTGGTAGAAATTGGATTTGCAGATCCCAACGAAGGAGATAGACTGTGAAACAACAAACAAAAAGATGCTAAGGCGCTGGTGTTTATCCAACAAGCTGTCCATGATAGTATTTTTTTCATGGATTGCAGCAGCAACCACGTCAAAGCAGGCTTGGTCCATTTTACAGAAGGAGTTTTAAGGTGATTCAAAGGTCATTATGGTGAGACTTCAATCACTCCGGCGTGACTTTAAAACCTCTTCCCTTTAAGATTTTTGCAGTCTACAGATCCCAACATTTGTGGAGAATCTATTGCTGATTTTTTGTCCAAAGAAGTGGCAATTGTTAGAAAAATGTGATCCTATGGCGATAAAGTTACTGCCAGACCATTGTGGAAAAGATACTGCGAAGCTTGACTCCAAAATTTGATCATGTAGTTGCTGCGATTGAAGAGTCTAAGGATCTTTCAGAATTTTCCTTTGATGAACTGATGGGATCTCTTCAAGCTCATGAGGCGAGACTCAATCGATCTACTGAAAAGAATAAAGAGAAGGCATTCCAGGTGAAGGATGCTACAACTAAGTATGGAGAAAACAATGGTCCAGCAAGCAGAGGCCGAGGAAGAAGAGGATTCCACGGTGGTCGTGGTCGTGGTTATGGATGAGGCAGAGGAAGGAATGACGAGCACAAGCAGTCCAATGAGAAAAGTAACTAGAAAAATGGCATTCAATGTCATCACTTTCAACGCTACGAGCATATAAGGGCTGACTGCTGGTATAAAGACCAGAAAATAAACTTTGCGGCAGGAGAAAATGAGGAAGAGAATTATCTCTTTACTTACGTTGATGCAGATAATAAGCCAAGTGACTTATGATTTGTAGATAGTGGTTGGTCAAATCATATGACGGGCACCAAATCTATGTTTCAAGAGCTTGATGAGAAGCAAAGGAAGAAGCTGCAACTTGGCAACACAAAAGAGATGCAGGTTGAAGGAAAAGGCAAGGTGATTGTCGACACTAGCCACGACAAAGTAAAAGTGCTAGATAATGTTTAGTTTGTACTTGATCTAGGATACAATTTGATAAGTGTTGGACAGTTAATGACTGATGGATATTCTCTTTGGTTCGATGACGATGCGCGTGTCATTACAAACAAGAAGTCAGGCAAAAAGGTTTGCATCACCATGATGCCAAATAATATGTTTCCGTTGGATATTTCCAATATGGAAAATTTTGCCCTTGCTACAAGTGCAAAAAATGACTCAAAGTTGTGGCATCTTAGGTACGGTCACCTTAATATAAAAGGCTTGAAATTGCTCGTTGACAAAGGTATGGTTTCTGGACTACCAAAAATTGATTCTATTGAATTGTGTGAAGGATGCATTTATGGAAAACAAACTAAAAAATCTTTTCCTATTGGAAAGGCTTGGAGGGCTTCAAAATGTCTTGAATTAATACATGCTGATTTATGTGGACCTATGCATACTACATCTTTTGGTGGCAGTCGTTATTTTCTACTGTTTACTGATGATTATAGTCGCATGAGTTAGGTCTATTTTTTGGAAAGCAAATAAAAAACATTTCAGAATTCAAGCAATTCAAAGCCATGGTTGAGGAACAAAGTGGTATGTCCATCAAAACCTTTCGCACTGATAGAGGCGGCGAATTCTTGTCCAAGGAATTTAATTTCTTTTATGAAGAAATTGGCATCCATAGGGAGCTAACAACACCATATACACCAGAGCAAAATGGTGTTGCTGAGTGAAAAAATCGCACTGTTGTGGAGATGGCAAGAAGCATGTTGCAAGCAAAGGGACTTCCGAATCATTTTTGGGCTGAAGCTGTGGCGACATCAGTCCATTTATTGAATCTATCTCCCACAAGGGCTGTTCTAAATCAAACTCTATTTGAAGCTTGGTGGGGTAGAAAACCATATGTAAGCTATTTAACAATTTTTGGTTGTATTGCTTATGCTTTGATAAATTCTCAATTCTGTCATAAGTTGGATGAGAAATCTGAAAAATACATTTTTACTGGTTATTGTACACAATCCAAAGCATATAGATTCTATAACCCCCTTAGTAGAAAGATTTTAATCAGAAGGGATGTAGTATTTGATGAAACGGCAAGTTGGAATTGGAGTGGAAGCAATGGTAAGATGCAAGAGCAGATTCCTATTTGACTGGAATCACTTTTGATGGAATTCAACAACCAAATACTGCAGCTACAACAATGGGTTCTTCTACAACTTCCTCGTATTCATCTTCTTCAACTTCACCAAGCAAAACCTCTTTAGATACAACTCTTGAAGAGTCTCCAGATGAGCCAATTCCATTAAAAAGATCAACAAGGCCTATAAAGCCGAATCCCAAGTATGCTAATGACATGTATACATCTTGTTAATTTTCTTTTGCTATTTCAGATCCTACACATTATGGAGAAGCAGTTGAAAAGGAAGAGTGGCGGAGTGCGATGGTTGAAGATATAAATTCTATCGAAAAGAATGGCACATGGGAGATGGTGGAATTACCGAAAGACAAAAATGCAATCGGCTTGAAGTGGATCTTCAAGACAAAGTTTGCAGTGGATGGAAGCCTACAAAAGCATAAAGCTCGTCTTGTGGTAAAAGGATATGTGCAGAAATATGGTATAGATTTTGAAGAAAAATTTTCTCCAGTTACTCGGTTTGAAACCGTTAGACTTGTTCTAGCATTGGTTGTGCAATCACAATGGCTAGTTTATCAATTTGATGTCAAGTCGGTATTTCTCAATGGAGACTTACAAGAAGAGGTCTACGTAGCACAACTAGAAGGTTTCATAAAGAAGGGCGATGAAACAAAGGTCTACAAGCTAAAAAAGGCATTATATGGGTTGAAGCAAGCCCCTCGAGCATGGTATAGTAAAATCGATGGGTATCTTCAAACAAAGGGATTTATGAGAAGTGATAATGAACCCACATTGTATGTAAAGAAGAGAGGTACTGATTTCATCATTGTTTACCTTTACGTTGATGATATTATTTATACTAGCTCTTCTATTTCTCTTGTGGATGAATTTAAGTCGCAAATGATGAATGTGTTTGAGATGTCAGATATGGGTTTATTACATTACTTTCTTGGCCTTGAAGTCAATCAAGATGAAGATGGAATATTTCTATCACAAAGAAAATATGTATGGGACCTTCTCATTAAATTTGGTTTGCTTAATTTCAAGCCTGCAGTTACACCTATGAATGTTGGTGAAAAATTACAGCTTAATGATGGAGCGGAGATGAATGATGCTAGAAGTTTCAAAAGCCTAGTTGGAGGTTTGATTTACCTAAACCACACACGCCCCGATATTGCATTCTCTGTTGGTGTCATTTCCAGATTCATGCAAAAACCTTCAAAGGTTTATTTTGGAGCAGCAAAAAGGGTTCTGCGTTATATCGCTGGAACTATGGACTATGGTATTTGGTATTCACAAGTTTCAAATTTTAGATTATGTGGGTTCACTGATAGTGACTATGCTGGTTCGTTGGATGTTAGACGAAGCGTTTCAACTCATGTTTTCACTTTAGGTTTAGGTGCAGAGACTTGGAGTTCAAAGAAACAAGCTATAACAACGTTGTTAACCTCAGAAGCTGAGTACATTGCAGCAACTTCAGCAGCTTGTCAAGCCATCTGGCTTGGAAGGATGTTAGTAGAACTTCAGCATAAGCAAGAAAGTGCAACAGGGATATACTGTGACAACAAAGCGTCGATCACCATGACAAAGAATCCAAGTTTTCACAGCAGAACTAAGCACATTGATGTCCGTTTCCATTTCATTCGCGATTTGGTAGCAAAAGAGGAAATAATACTGAAACATTGCAGCACTCATTAGCAATTAGCTGGCATACTGACGAAGTCTTTGGCAGCAGACAAGTTTATTTATTTGAGGGCTTTGCTTGGTGTCTGTAACTTTGAATTAAGGGGGAGTATTGAAGACTAATTCAATATATGACCAAGTCAAATTTAATTTGTTAGTAGTTTCCTATTTTCTTGGACTGTTAGCAAGTCATGCTACAGTATATTTTTAGTTAACAGTAGCGGATAGTTATTGCCTAGTTAGTGGATAAGTGGCTTAGTGGTTTATTTGTTTTGTAAGTCTATATAAAGACTTATCTTCAGTTGTTTTTGAATATATAGAAAAGCTGAGTTTCAGCACATATTGAGGCCTCTTTATTTCAACCTCTGCTCTTTAAGATTTTTGCAGTCTACAGATCCTAACAGTAGATATTAATGCTTGCATTATATTAGACTGTCTACATCACGTTTTTGGGGTGGGCAATTTCTCCAGACCCTGCTAATGCAAGATGCTTTGTGCACCGGGCTGGCCTTTCTTTAAGAAGGAAGAAAACTATATAAGAGTGATAATTGGTGTAGAGACTTTGACGAAGACATTTCAAGTGAAGAATTGGAAGAAAAAAAACCACCTCGAGTTTGATTGAACCAATTTTCCAAGAACGTGTTTAGAGCTTGGAGTGAAAACTTTCTTTGGACCCTATGAGGCTGTCCATTTCTTAAAGGAGAAAGAAAAGTCGATAAGAGTGACAATTGGTGTATAGACCTTGAATTCTTGAAAAGTCTATGCTTTGTGCAAATTTTTTAGATTTAGAATTTTTGTTTTAAATAAAAATTCTTAAAAACAAATTTTAATGGAAAAAACAATTAAATTACTTGAGTGACTCTCTAAATAAAATAGTTATAGTTGAGTGACTTTGAAGTAAAAGATTAAGTGACCTTCTAAGATAATAGTCCTTAGTTGAGTGACAATTTGGACTATTAACTTTGATTATAGTCAATTTAATTTTTAGAGGGGAGAGAAAGACTCTGGCAAAGACGTTTAAGTCAAGAATTGGAAAAAAGAAACACGTTTGATGGAATCAATTTTTCATGAAAATATACCCTACTAATGGAAGACAATTAATGACTCCACACATGACATGTTGTTCATATATTTAATATCATTGATTCATTAAGACCAACTAGATAAATATTGTGAACCACAAATTATGGTTACTTCAGAGTAATCAATTCCAAGAAGGCTACTTAGTCTTTTTCAGTCAAATTTTATGTTGTCAATTACTAAAAAATATTTTTGGACTATTAAAATCTACGATTTATCTTAAAAGCAGTAAAACTCGGATATTGTTTAGCACGTGTTCAAGGTACATGGTGTTAATTACTCTAATTCCATTCAACTTCAAATGATATATAGCAATGTGATACTTTTTCTTTTAATGATATCACGTTGGCTTTGCCGCCTGCTGTTCACTTATCTTAACTTTGTAGATATTTAATCCGTGATTGTTATAGAAAGTTTGCTGTAATCTAACTTGATACTATGAAGTTAAAGTAATGGAAAAAAAATCTCAAGTCGATGCAGGAGTTATTGCCCAAAAATCAAAGAATGCCGAAAAAATTTATCAGTGTGATAATTGGTGCGTAGACCTTGACCAAAATTTGTCATGTCAAAATCAAGATGAGTTTGATTAATTAAGATGAGAGTATCGATTGGGGTAATAGACCTTGACTACAAGCAACAACACAAAGGTCCCTCCACTTGTAATAATAACACATGCATTTTGTCTGATAATTTATCATTGACAAAGATGTAATTAAAAAGATCTTTGTTTTCTCCTATAAATGAAGAGAGAATAGACTTGTGTTGATATGTTATTAATAATTTTAATTAAATATGTCATATTCTTAAAGATGAAAAATTAAACAGATCATGCTTGAACTTGTCCAATGTTTGTTAATTACTTTTACAGATACATATTTACTGGTGAAAGGTAGCACGTATTCAATACACAAGTTAGCTTGAACACCACTGTTATTGAAAAAAATGCGATCAAAACGGAGAAATTAAGGAAGGAATTATATCCATATGCTCTAAGTTTGTATGTGTTTGAACTTTCTATTCCAAGTTTAGAATCTCTAAGTTAATGCTCAAGTCTTTAGTCTTGCCAAAGAAAATACCAGTTGGGTCTATTTTGTCTGAGAAAATAAATTATTTTGTTTTTGCTTTTTTAAAAAAAAAAAAAGAATCTTGTCCAAGTACGTGTACGTTTGCTTTTTAAATTAAATAAAACTTTCAAAACAAAAAAAGAATTTCCAGTATCAGAAACCATTGGCACACGGAAAAAAAGAAAAGGCAAAACAATAACAAATAGAAAACAACACCGTAATGTAACATATTTTGTAATGTGGCTTTTTTTTGTTTCTTTGATTCACACTTGGTCAAACAAAGTTACTACCAAAGTTGAAAGATTATTTTTAGATTTGTCAAACAAAGTTTCTACCAAAGATTTTGTTGAAATTTCACATGCAAATGTTGAAATTTACATCTTCCATTTTCATTATGGATGACATCAACAAGCCCTTTTTCATCTCTATAAAAAGGGGCTTTCTTTCTCATTCATGACACACCATTTGAGAAGAACACACCATTTTGAGAAGAACACTAACATTTGAGAAGATGTAGTTGTGTTTGTTTTCTTCTTTGTAGAGAGTATTTTTGAGAGAGTTGTGTTGGGAAATATTTTGAGTGAACCTCTTCTTTGGAGTTGTATTTGTGAGGTTATTTTCTTGGGTATTTGGAATAAGGCTGTCAAGTGAGACGGGCCTAGCCAACCCGGAACCGACCCGTTAAAATTAATCAGGTTGTGGGCCGGGCCGGAACTGGGTTGGGGTTAAGTGGGCCGGGTCGGTCTGGGCTCAACAATAAAATTTTTAAAAACAACCCTAACCCGGCCCACTTAACCCAACCCGATTAAACCCACCTAAACATGGTCAAACTCGGTTAAAAAATCGATCAAACTCGGTCAGAATATAAGAATTTTTTTTTGTCAATATACATTATATATACCCACCTATATACATTATAAATACGTTAAACAAATATATAACTATATATATAGTATATACTGCATTAGAATTAAAAAAATATATATACATATACCCAATTACACATATATACGCACCATTCAATACATATGTACTACTTTTTGTTTGCGTTAGTAATGGATGTGTTGACGCGGCGTATTCAAGGGGAGGTGCCGTGGTGTATGCTTTTTGCAGACGATGTAGTCCTGATAGATGAGACTCGAGGGGGTGTGAATGACAAATTAGAGTTGTGGAGGCAAACTCTGGAGTCTAAAGGGTTCAGGGTGAGCAGAACCAAGACAGAGTATGTGGAATGTAAGTTTAATGACGTGAGGCGGGAGAATGAGGTAGGAGTGATGCTAGAAGCTCAGGAGGTAGGGAAGAGGGATAAGTTCAAGTATCTCGGGTCCGTGATCCATAGTAACGGTGAGATTGACGAGGATGTCTCGCACCGTATTGGGGCGGGATGGATGAAGTGGAAACTCGCATCGGGGGTGCTGTGCGATAAGAAGGTGCCGCCCAAGCTTAAAGGCAAATTCTATAGGGTGGTAGTCCGTCCGACCTTTCTGTATGGAGCGGAGTGTTGGCCAGTTAAGAACTCCCACATCCAAAAAATGAAGGTGGCAGAAATGCGGATGTTGCGCTGGATGTGTGGACTGACCCGAGGGGATAGAGTTCGGAATAAGACTATCCGGGAGAAGGTTGGTGTGACTTTAGTGGAGTGTAAGATGCGGGAAGCACGATTGAGATGGTTCGGACACGTGAAGAGGAGGGGCATGGATGCCCCGGTCCGTAGGTGTGAGAGGCTAGCGTTGGATGGTTTTAGATGGGGAAGGGGTAGACCGAAGAAGTACTGGGGTGAGGTGATTAGGCGGGACATGGAACAGTTACAGCTCACCGAGGACATGACCCTAGATAGGAAGGTCTGGAAGATGCGAATTACGGCAGAGGATTAGGGCCAGTTCGGGTCGCTAGTGTAGGGAATTAATTGGTGGGGGTGTATTCCTGTTATGATTCCGTATTTAGTGTTTCGTGTTCTGTGTTCCATGTTTATTACGAATCTGTGTGCTTTCCTCTGCTTTATATTCCTGCATTCCTGCTTTACTCTGTTTTATATTCCTTATGGGTGCCGTATCTATGTTATGTCATCTGCTTCTGTGCTGTACTATGTGTTTGTGTGATATCTCGTGACTTGAGCCGGGGGTCTTTCGGAAACAGCCTTTCTACTTCATCAGAGGTAGAGGTATGGACTGCGTACATCTTACCCCCCCCAGACCCCACTAAGTGGGAATACACTGGGTTTGTTGTTGTTGTTGTTGTTGTTGTATATATATATTTATATGTATATATATATAGTTATACACTAATTTATAAAACATATACACATGTATACGTTAAATATATACGTCTATAAAAGATATATACACACATATACACACCATTCAATATACATGTAATACTTTAAATAAAATATACTGCAACATATATACATTATAATACATATATATATATATATATATAGTTATAGTTATAGTTATAGTTATAGTTATAGTTATAGTTATATAGTTATATATAATTATATACTAATTTATAAAACATATACACATGTATACGATAAATATACACATCTATAGAAGATATATACACATATATACGCACCATTCAATGTATATGTACTACTTTAAATAAAATATAGTACAATATATATACATTACAACATACAACAACAACAACAACAACATACTCAGTATATTCTCAAATAGTGGGGTCTGGGGAGGGTAAAATGTACGCAGTCCATACCCCCGACGGGGGTAGAGAGGCTTTTTTCGATAGACCCCCGGCTCAGGACCAAGGACTGTAGACCAACAGGAAAGCAAAATGATAAAATAACATAGCACCAACATCCACAAAAATAAAGTATAATTAACCAAAAGGCAAGCATTATGTTAAAGTAACAAAGAATCAACATTCACAAACAAGACGTATAGTTAACCCACCAAGGACCCTCCATCCCCCAAACCTAGAGCTACCAACCAAGCTACCCTTAACCCTCCTATCTACAGACTACGACTCGAACCCACTCCTTAGCCCTCTAGCTTAATACTCTTCTTCCAAACCTTCCTATTAAGGGTCATATCCTCAGTAAGCTGTAACTGCTCCATGTCACGTTTAATCACTTCTCTCCAGTACAACTTAGGTCTACCCCTACCCCGCTTGAAACCCTCCAAGGCCAACCTCTCACACCTACGAACTGGGGCATCCATTCCCCTTCTCATGACATGGCCAAACCATCTCAACCTCACTTTCCACAACTTATCCTCTACTGAGACCACTCCCACCTTCTCTCTATTCTCATTCCTGACCCCGTCAGCCTTTATAAATTCACACATCTAATGCAACATTCTCATTTCCGCCACCTTTAACCTTTGGACGTGAGAACTCTTAACCGGCCAGCACTTAGCCCTATATAACATGGCCGGTCGGACCGCAGCTCTATAAAATTTACCTTTAAGCTTAAGAGGCACCTTCTTATCGCACAAAATTCCCAAGAAAAGCCTCCATTTCATCCAAATTGCCCTAATGTGGTGGGAGACATCCTCATCAACCTCACCATTCCCCTATATCATAGACCCAAGATACCTAAAACTATCTCTCTTACAAATAGCCTGTGACTCTAACTTCACCACTACCCCGTCTTCTTGCCTCGCATCACTAAACTTGCACTCCAAGTACTCTATTTTGGTCCTACTCAACCTGAATCCTTTAGATTCCAGGGTCTGTTTCCAAACCTCCAGCTTATTATTAATACCTCGGCTCAACTCATTAATAAAAACTACATCATCTGTAAAGAGCATACACCAGGGAACCTCCCCTTGTATATCACGCGTTAACATATCCATCACCAAGGAGAATAAAAATGGACTAAGAGTCAAACCTTGGTGCAACCCTATCAAGACCGAAAAATGCTCGGAGTCCCCTCCTACCGTCCTTACCCGAGTTTTCGTCCCCTTATACCTGTCCTTAATCGACCGAATGTACGCCACAAGGATCACTCTCGCCTCCAAGCATCTCCACAGAACCTCCCTAGGGACCTTGTCATAAGCTTTTTCAAAGTTGATAAACACCATATGTTGATCCCTCTTCCTCCCTCTATACTATTCTACTAGCCTCCTCACTAGGTGAATTGCCTCAGTCGTTGAGCGACCAGGCATAAATCCAAATTGATTCTCTGAAATAGGCACTATCTTTCAAAACCTCAATTCCACCACTCTTTCCCAAATCTTCATCGTGTGACTCAACAACTTAATACCACGGTAGTTGTTGTAACTTTAAATGTCATTTTTGTTCTTATATAAAGGAATCATCGTGCTCTATCTCCATGCCTCGGGCATCTTAGTGGTCTTGAAAATGTTGTTAAACAATTGGGTAAGCCACCTCAGTCCAGCACTGCTAGAAAATTTCCAAAAATCCATCGAAATCTCATCCGGCCCTGTCGCCCTGCCTCGGTGCATCTTGCGAATAGCCTCCCAGATTTACTCTACCTTAAAATGCCTACAATAGTCGAAGTCGTGAGATTTCTCAGTGTGCTCCAACTCCCCTAACACAATACCTCTTGTCCCCTTCATCATTCAAGATCTTATGAAAATACGACTGCCATCTTTTCATAATAAGAACGTCCTCTACTAAAACTTTTCCATCCTCCCTCTTAATGCACTTCACCTGGTGCACTTCACCTGGTCCAGATCCCTACCCTTATGCTCCCTAGTTTTGGCGAGCCTGTATAACCTTTTTTCCCTGCCTCACTCTACTAGACCCGAATAAACTCTCTCAAAATTTGTTGTCTTAGCAGTCGTAACTGCTAACTTAGCCTCTTTCTTAGCTAACTTGTACTCCTCCTTGCTCACCCGCTTCTCCTCTTCTTCCTTACTCTCAACCAACTTAATGTACGCCACCTTCTTTGCCTCTACCTTCCTCTTAACGTCTTCATTCCACCACCAATCCCCCCAATGCCGGCCAGACCAACCCTTCATGACACCCAAAACCTCTCTAACAGTCTCCTTAATGCAATATGCAACCCTATCCCAAAAGATATCTATGTCTCCCCGACACTCCCCTGCCCCCATCCCTTCCAACTTTGCCTCTATCTCTAAAGCACTGGCCGGAGTCAGGCCACCCCACCTAACTCTAGGTCGACCCTCCCCACCCCTCCTCTTCTATGTTAAGTCGTAAGATTCTCATTCGGAATAACCTTACAACCCTTACACAAGGCTCTATCCCCCTTCCTAAGCAACAAAAAGTTAATCTGGGTTTTGTCTAACTTACTATGGAAAGTAACCAAATGCTCTTCTTTCTTTGGGAAGCTGGAGTTCACTACCACCAACCCAAAGGCCCTCGCAAAATCTAACAAAGCAGTACCTTCATCATTCCTATCCCCAAAACTAAAGCCACCATGCACATCACTGTAACCAATCGGCAAATGCCTGATGTGCCCATTGAAGTCCCCTCCTATGAAAAGCTTCTCCAAACTAGGCATGCCTTGGATCACCTCATCCAGGACCTCTCAAAACCTCCTCTCCTCTTCCTCACCCAGTCCTACCTGTGGAGCGTAAGCACTACAGACGTGCACCATAAAACCCCTAATGACCAATTTAATAGTGATCACCCTATTATTGACCCTATTAACCTCCATTACCTTCCCCCTAAGCTCTTCATCCACTAGGATACCTATACCATTCCTATGCCTCTCATTACCTGAGTACCACAACTTGTACCCATCCACATCCCTCGCCTTAGAACCTACCCATTTAGTCTCCTGGACACATATAATATTGATCCTTCTCTTCCTAAGAATTTTAACTAGCTCTATCGACTTACCCTGAAGGGTTTCCTATGTTCCACGACCCTACCCTCAACTTAATATCTCCCGACTCCCCTTCCCTAAAACCCTGCCCTCCGCGTCTTACCTTTAACCCAACACCTGACCCTAAGTCCACCCGCAGTCCCCCACACCCCCAAGCTCCCTAGGATATGACCCTAGTCCACCATCTACTATCCCCACCGCCACTACTCACCGACCAAAACACAGCCCCAAAAAGACAAAAAAAATAACAAAGCAAACTAACAAAGCAAACAATAGGAAAATAGTGGTCACACACAAACCCCTAACTGGTCTAGCAGCTAGAACAAGACAACAACAATCTACCAACAAGCGAACACAGACACAACAACACCAACAGTAGTCTACACAGTACACTAATATTCCTAGCAGCTAAGACAAACCAACACAACCCCAAATCTAAACAAAGCAGCCAATTCCCACTACAAAGACCAGTAACAGTAAACAGATGCAGAAAAGGGAAACAGAAACAAAAACAAAAAAGAAAAAATAAAAACAAGGGAAACTAGAAAAAAAATATAGATGGGTCAAAACTATATGTAGTGGCTAAGTAAATAAAGTTTAGATGTCATCGGTACGTCTGTGGGCTGCAGGTTTCATCAGCTTGGTTATAAAGATTGCTGCCGGAATAAGATCGCTGGAAAAATGTGATTGGTAGTCACTTGAGTGTTACCAGAGACACGCCGGATTAACGCCGTAGAGACTTCAGGGTGCCGTAGATGAAAACCTCTCTCATTGCCAGAGACAAGCCAGCCGAGACGCTAAAATCTGCCTGTGATAGCAACGATGGGACAAGCAAGGGGGATTTTGAGGGGCCGAACCTACAAGAAGGCTGAGGGAGCGAGGGATATGGGGTGGGAGACGAGGGTCGACCTTACCTTATCCGATTCGTCGGCGCCGTTGCCGGCGTCAGAAGCTGCCGGTCAGTTGGAGTTGGCGTGAAGTGTTTATGAGACCGTTAGAGAGAGAGAGCGAGAGAGTTTCTCAAATAAAATTTAATATTATATACTTACAATATATATATATATATATGCGATAAATATATATACATATACATATACACATGTATACGTTAAATATACACATCTATAGAAGATATATACACATGTATACGAACCATTCAATGTATATGTACTACTTTAAATAAAATATACTACAATATATGTACATTACACTATAATATATATACAATTTATAAAACATTTACACGTGTATACATTAAATATACACATCTATAGAAGATATATACACAAATATACAAAACATATGCTACTTAATATAATAAATTAATAATACTTGGTAGTAAATTAATAATATATCAGAAGTAAGTTTTTAATTTAAAATAGAAATTTAATTTAAATTATTAAATGAAAAAAATTACAAAGTAAGGACTAAGGAGTGAATGAATGTTGAATTTTATTGATTGCGAAATGATCCAAAATTTATAATTTACATGAATGAAAAATCTACAAATTATGTTTTTTCCAACCCATTCATGTTAATATTAACAGGAACTTGCATAGGATAGTCGAAGTCAATGGGGGCAAAACCCTGCATTGAACTTGATTCTGCTGAGTTCTCCATTGTAGACATTATTTCTTCAAGTTTCAGCTCGTTGTTCGGCTTCGATTCCATTCCTTGGTTTCTTATTTCCACTCTAATCCAATCTCTGAGGCAAACTAGAACATTCATTGCATTGCTTCCCAATGAGTGTCGGTTGTCTCCAAACTACTGTCGTCCCTAACTAAAGGCTCTCTCTGATGCAACGGTTGACATTGGAACATTCAAGATATCTCTAGCTAATCTTGAAAGCACAGGATATTGTGTTTCATTACTCCTCCACCAATCCAACGTATTGATCCGTCATCTGCGATCCTCTAGCGGCGACTGAAGATAATATTTCAACTCTTCCCAATAACTTGATGTGTAAGATCTCTCATCAACATTGTTACAACAAGGTAAATCATAAAAGGAATCAGGAAAATCACTATGTGCCAGCCTTTTAGAGGATGATGGCTCCTCGGGAGGATGAGGAGCGACAGTTGGAGTGATATTTGTAGGTAGGGCTAAATCAAATAAATCAGCATAGTGATTGTATAATTTTTCTATGTATTCATTCGCATCACTCATAGCCGTCGACAAATCAGGTTGTACTTGTTCAGAATCATTGTTAATATTTATTTCTAAGTTATCATAAATAATAGTACTAAAGTGGCACATAGTATTATATTTCATGCACAGATATAGCATAGCACCAACCAAGTAAATAGGGGGAATCAGAAAAAAATATTTTTTAAATTTAGTAAACATGGAACCAACAGCTTCTTTATAACCTTTTTTATTTTTATATTTTTTGAGCAAACCAGAAATATCGGCTATATATGCCAAAATATTACAAATAGTACGATAATAAGCACCGAAAAATTCAACCGTAGCTACATAAAATTTTTCTAAAAACTTACCAAGATCATTAATTACAATCCAATTAGAATCATGTAGCATGCAATCAGCAGAATCAGCAAGTGAACGCAATGTTGGTTAAAAGCTAGTGTAATAGGAACTCTATATTTATAACAAGTTTTTAAAAAATCATACGTAGAATTAGATCTAATAACAATTTCCTCGAGCATCAATATCGGTGTAAGTCCATTTTATGGACATTTAACTTTAAATTCTCTAATTCTCGATCTACAATTATTTCTTTGAATAAAACCAACAGTAAGACAATTTTTTTCAATATAAAGCTCAAAAAACTCAAGACCATCTTTTACAATTAAATTATATATATGACATGTACACTTAATATGATAAACTTCAGGTAACGGCGGAGATAGCTTAAATTTTAATTTTTTATAGTAGTCTTGTTGTTAGAAGCATTATCAAAAGCAATACATAAGATTTTATTTTCGATACCATAAAATCCGGCAACTTTAACATTAGAATCAGCAATAAAATCTCCAGTATGTTTACGTTCTTCATCATATAAAAAAGCAAGAATATGTTTTTGCATCACAAAATTACTATCCATCCAGTGACAAGTAACGTTTAAATAATCATTTTTATTTACAGCACGACCAAGATCAGAAGTTAGGGACAATCTACATTGAATATTTTTTAACAATGTTGATAAATAAAAACAATATTATGGATGAAGTCTAAAAATATCAGATCGAAAAGTACTTCTAGGGACACCATTAAATATATAATTATAAATTACTTGAATATGATGAATAAAGGCATCATAAGAAGGAAAACTAAAAGGAAAACAACCCACAACTACCATTTTAGCTATTTCTGCCCGGTCCCTCAATTTATTATACTTCTTCATTACTTGACCGGTTGCTAGGTCCATTCTAGTTTGCGTTGACCCACCAACATCACCACCACCTCGTGCAATTTTTAATTCTCTTTCGTAAGCATCACCTATATGTCTCATTAAAGTACCCATACACCCTTGTTTGCCTCCGCTTTTATGCTTATATATTTGTTGACAAATATTGCATTGCACCTTAGTATCTGATATACGTTCAAAAAATTTTCATACAACACTAGTTGTTTTACGAGGTATTGGGGCACGGGGAGGAAGGGAAGGGAGATTAACCGATTCAGATCTAACGTTAGCATTTTCTACTGCAGGTGTCTCACCAATATTTTGATCATCTTCATCTAAATTAACTGCATCTACTTCATTTTCTTCTTCTATACCGTAATTTTCCTGAGCTTCTACATAATCCGTATTGTGAGCATATACACCTATTTCTTCCTCAAAAGGTGTACCAAGCGGTTGTCACGGCCCGAACTAGGGCCCTGGCCGTGACGGGCATCCCGAACCATGAAGGTTTGAAAGTCCTTCTAACTTGTAATCATATACACCATTCATAAATAAATAGGAAATGCAAAAATAAAATCTGCTACGGAAACATGGTCATAATTTAAATTTAGTTTAAAAATGAGGAATAAAATCCAATATCAACTAAACACCATCTAAAAACCATCTACGAAATCTCTACTACATGATCAAATAACAACTATCCGAAAGCTGGGACAAGGCCCCTAGTAGACCAAAACCATAATAAATAATAACTGTCTGAAAGAAACTAGGCCTTCTGAAATATAGAAGGCTGACCAACTGGTACTCTTCACTCCTGTCTGATGAAATCTACTACTTATCAGGACCCCTAGACTGTGCCTCAGAACCTGGAGGAAGGGGGGGTCAATACAGATGTATTGGTACGCAGAGCAATCCAAAATAAAGCTTTTATTTAAATAAAATAGTTTAGAGCTAGTCATAAACATCATGAAAGATATAATTTTCAAAACACATGGGAATTCTTGGAAAAACATAAAAACCTTTCTGTCAAAAGCAGTTTCTGATCTTTGTATTACTTCTGAGTTAGGTGGCACTCCCCTACAAGTCTAATATCCCACGGGCTTTATGGAATCCGCCATTGACTCGGCGGGGAAGCCCCCAACCCAAGTGTGCCACAAGGGTTAGAGTCTCTAAATCTACTATGCCACAGGGCCGTCGTCAGCATACAATAATATACTTGGATCGGCAAAGCACGATTTTGGAAAATGAGTTGTCTGAACTCGTGCCTTCTTCGGGGAACCACCTAAGCTATCTTTATGCCCAATTTTAGTATGTTCTGAAACATGCATCATTCTAGTTTCTAAATCTGAAAATCTCATTTCAAACATGTATTCTATTCTGTTCTGAATTAACATGACATTATCTGAGTTGGTGTCGTCACACCAAGACTTGCAAGTCCTATTTCTGAGCCATAATACAATAAGCATGATCTTTCCTTAAAACGTAAGTTAGACCACCCAAGCATGAAATTTACATAAGAGAATTCATGTTCAAAAAACATAAGTCAAAACTATGCAAAAATTCCATCCTTTCAATAAACAAGTGGTGGTCATGTAATCTTTGACAAACCATGCGATTCTTTTCATTATATGATTATGTTCAACATTCATCAATATCAACAACCCTCTCTTTGGAAGTTAAAACCATAATCCAATCATAACATTTTTCAAGGCATTTTATGTCATGATTTTCAAGATGCATTCAAAACAATTCATAGCATATCATAAGTAAAGAAAAAATCATAACAAGAGAGGATTTTTCATGAGTCATGCTCTCAATTCAATCATCAACCTTAAAACACATGCTTACATATACATATATATATATATATATATATATATATAATTTCAAATTAATTTGGAGGAAGGCCTAAAGACCAAAACAATTCCATCAATTATTCTAAAACATGATTATATTCATAAATCTAAAAACCCCTTTCTTAAAATCATGATTTCTATGCCCATGAGATTTTTAGGAAAACCCCACGTACCTTAAATTAGAAACTTTTTCAATGAACTCTAGCTTTTGGAATGCTATACGTACTATTGATGGGTGTCGCTTGTATCCCTCATAATGGGGATTTCGAATCTTTAAGAATTAAGGAAAACCCACGGTTAAATCTTGAGATATTTGGGTTTTTAGTTTGAAACCCTAGGGTGATTTCTAGATGAATTTGAGAGAAAAGAATCATATTTTGGTATTTTGAGAGTTTAATCTCGTGTTATAGCTGGATAAGGGATGGAAGATACCTATTTTGCCCTTAAAAATGCGGAAACAGAACCTGAAATTTTGGTGAGTGCGATAGGGCATGCGTCGCACGCTTATCACATAATGCTACTATCTCAGTCACTAAAATGGACATAACTTTTTGGTCGGGTATCGAATTTAGGCAAAATTGACATCATTGGAAAGCCAATTCGAAGAGATTTCATTTGATATATAGTAGGTCTTCTAATTCATTATATACAAAGATTTATGGTCTATTGAAGTTGACCCAAGTTTCGACGCTCACTCAAACTTGAATGATAGGAAAGCTTTCAACTCGTCCTTTAGTTAGGGGACTTCTATGATCTCAATTCATGGTTAAATAGGTTCACACACTACATAATTGATTAAAATGCCAAATTTGCATAGGATTTATGGCTTTTGGATCATCTATGCATAGAAATAACATATTTCGTTCTATCCCGAAATGCGGGGTGTTACATTATCTCCCTCTTGGGATCATTCGTCCCTGAATGATGGTTAGGAATGTTGAAGCTTGAAGGTATGGAATAACATGGACATCATATGTCTTCTAAGAAAGAATATAATGATTTGAAATATTTAAATTTCCATCATGAAACTGAATTCTGCGTTGACTTGCCGTACTTTTTTTTTAGGAGATGATTCATGTTGAGAATTTAGGATTCCCTTGAGGTGTTCATGATCCAATCATACGTATCGAATTGAGAAGTTATAACTTATGTAAGTACAAATCTTGAGACAACAATATTTAGATCGTACAAAGGTATTACACTGTCTGAGCTAAATTGCCTAGAGAGATTTGAGTCTATGCGCTGAACTCTTATGAACTGAGTCATGACTAAATAGTTGAATCTGGAACATGATGTTCGAACTGAACTGAATTTGCAATTTATATGGATGGAATAGATTATTTCTTGGTATGGTCATACACATGGGACTTCGGATAGTAGGACTGGGTGTAAAGGTGAAAAACCACAGTAACTTGTCTGCCTGACTGTTAAACTGAATTGCTGGTTATACTAGCTAAATTATACTGGAAACTATACTTAACTGGAGTATCTCTTCAACACTCTTTCTAAAGAAGTTCTAGTAGCATTTGGGAGCAAAGAATCTTGGGCATGAGTTACACAAGACACCCAACTAAGGAATCACAACAATGACACTACTCTATAGCATAGAATATGGACATATAATTCATAAACTAGGATAGAACTACTAGGCCTTAGGCAATGCAACTTCTTAATTTCAAGCTTAGCGCAATTCTCGAATACTCCCTGAACTATATTATTCCCTTTAAATACCACACTCATTTGATTCAACTTAGAATTATTATATGGGTGTTGATAAGTCCTTCTACTAATGCCTAAAGTAACATAAGTCTTCTCACCATGATCAAACCTAACTTCAAATCACAAAATACAACATGCCACACCATGATACTAGTCTAAACGATATGATTCAATCTTCTATATTTTTTTTAGAGATCACACCCTAAGCATATCGTGCCTTACCACTTCAATGACTAACTCTTATCTCTTACTATGGATTCACTAGCACATATTGTGTTCCTTCACTTAAATCTCAACATGTCATTCAAGCCTGTCTTTATAGTCACATATGAACTCCAAGGCAAACACCCATAAGGACATACTTCACATATTCTCTAATCCACTATCAATATAAATCCCACGCGCTACCCCAAGAACATACATACATAAATTTCCACTAACCATCACATATATCAAAGACTTGGCCCCAGATCTTACTTCACATTTATGGCGTTATCTAAAATAAGCATACTATGATCTTCCATTAACAAGAAACATTTACTCATCACCGCTATCAACACATAAGGAAGAGTCACTAAAAGGTTAGAACATAAGACCTTGAAGCATGGGAGGATATTATACGAGACTTGACACTTAACTGAGGCCGAAGAAATAGCAAATCAACATCAGGGATTCATCAAAGTGATTTGAATTGGGGCATACATGACTATAAGCTGAATCTCATCAATCATAAAGAGTATAGCATGAATTATGGGAATTGAGCACACTATAAAGCATGAGTACATGAGTCATGAGCTGCATGACCTCAATTTGAAGTTCCTAACTTATGGAATGTGGTCCCGACTACTGAATGAACTGGAATTCCTCATTTTAGAACTAGAAGAGCACGTGATTCTCTATCATATACATGAACATGAACTATGATCATGGAATTGAAACGTGGGGCATGAGTAGGTATTGGGATAACTGAAAAATACTTAGATAAGAATGAGTTGAGTCTCACCCTCACTTTCTGACGTTCTATATCATACTGCATTACTATAAGAATCTGAGAGCCTTACTTGGTTATTCATTCTATCATCTCCCCCTTAGCTTCAAGCCATCATCTTAAGTTTGAGAGATCCCTTACTAGATTCTAACTGAACTACACTTACTACACTCTAAGGTCTGGAAAACGACAATACATGCATATCATAGAACTTAACCCGATTGACTACACCTGAAAGTGGAAAACCCACTATTAATACTACCTTCTGAGATACACTCTATCTTTCTATAGTCCCCAATAGTCATCATATAATAAAAGAACTCTTACTAACTTCGAATCTTCATGAGTATTCCCATAGTTGGAGTGCACACCCTATAGCGCTTCAACTCTTATTTCCGTCAGTTCAACCTTCAAAAATTCAAACTTAGATTATAACACTTAACATGGATATCACCAAGCCTTTGATGAATCATACTACTAGTCTTTCTCCACCTAGCAACTCAACGGTACTACTATGTCTACTAGCCACACGCAATATGTAATAGTCTTAGAAAATGCCGCAACTCCATATCACCTTGGGTATACTTCTACCTCATACATACAACATCATACTTTGTTACGAATCAAATAAACTTAATCTATTGCATATACCATTGAAGCCTATCAGATCACTTCCATATAACTAGTATCATTAACCAAGAACTCATCATATCCACCTTTATGGACATCAACTGTTCAAACTTAATGTCTAGTTCTAATCATGATTTACAGCCCAACTTGACACACAATTCTCACAAAACATTCATCATTAATCTTAAGCCACTATTCTTACATCCACATCCTACATTAAATTCAAGCCAATAGTCTAGCATCAATCATCTACCACCAATGAAGAAGGCAACATAATATACTAGTCCATCAAATTGGGACATTCTATCCAAATACCTTAAAAATCTACTACTTACCTTCTCACAAGTAGTACTAGTTTACAACTACCAACGGAAAGAAGGTCAAAAGGGGGGTAAAGTGACGCAATAGCCATGGTCAACCTTAATCTTATACTATAACCCCATACAATTTTATCTACTTATACAGATTTCTCATATCACACTTACTTGCCCAAGCGTGCATTTAGACTACCTTCAAATTCCACAAACAACCATGAGTCTATAATTATTACTTACAGACTCATCTAGCCATTTTCATAATTCAAGCAGACAACAATTCACCTTAACTAATAACTCTTTCTCTAACTTCTACTAAACTAACACACAAGGACGTATCACTTCATTACCAACTAAATCTCATGCAAAAAGATTTGACTATACAAATATTCAACCAACACAAGAACAACAAGTTGAACAACAAGTTGAACAACAAGTTTCCAGTGAATCAAAATAGGCCTCACACGGCTTCACTAGACTTTGATTTTTGTGTTTTGAACAAGAAAATAAAATGAATAACAAAGAAACTATGCTAGTGAATCGAAAGAGCTCCACACGGCTTCACTAGACTTTAATTTTTTTCACAAACACTATGATAACAAGATTACATATTACAAGAGATAGAAAATTGATGCACAATATTCAATGATCTAAGGATACACATCTTACTCTGTATAAATAAAAATATGAGTCAAACACTTCCCCCACAAACTACCATGCAATCCACACAAGCTACTACCTACCACATTAGTCTATCACTATAAAGTGGTAAATCATCCTCAAACATCGTATATTCAAATAAAATATTTATTTACGCACAAGTCACCTTCACTCTAACTTCTAATTTTGTGACTTCACATCACCAACTTCTTGGTCCAACATCACTACCAATAGGTCATGACACCGACACTTAACTTATACTACTACTCGGGTGGAAATACAGTTCCAATATTCTGCTACACATCGTTCCCTCTTAAGCATGACATTTGCAATATAAATTTTGAAAAGAGACGGAATACTCTTAATACCGTAGGACGAAAAGCACGATTTCATCAAAATCAAAGTTCACATTAAAATCAATACACTTTGAGGCACTAACAGACTCTTCTCAAGTCCTTGCACAAATTTTAAACTCTTATATGGCTCAACCAGAAAGGACCATACCATTTAGCCTCTAAACTTCCACACTTGAATCACCCCAATAATGAGACATATCTGGGCACATCAAAGAAAGGAAAGAATTGGGATGAATTTACTTTTGTACTGGCGACACCATAGCACGAATTAGAGTATGAAAAAGGAACATTTTGGCCCTATTGAACGAACTAGAACATGAAGAAAGAGGGATATTCTTAAATGCCTAGTATCCTTCTGCTTATATGGGTGGCGCGCTACACACCCATAAACAAGACTCTACCTGATGCAATTTTGCAGACACCCTAGGACTATGAACCATGCTCTAATACCAAGTTTGTCACGACCCAAACCAGGGTCGTGGCCGTGACGGACATCCCGAACCATGAAGGTCCGAGAGCCCTTCTAACTTGTAATCATATACACCATTCATATATAAATAGGAAATGTGGAAATAAAATCTTCTATGGAAACATGGTCATAATCTAAATTTAGTTTAACAATGAGGAATAAAATCCAATATTAACTAAGCACCATGTGAAAACCGTCTGTGAAATCTCTACTACATGATTAAATAACAACTGTCTGAAAACTGGGACGAGGCCCTTGGTAGACTAAAACCATAATAAATAATAACTTTCTGAAAGAAACTAGGCCTTTTGAAATATAGAAGGCTCACCAGCTGGTACTCTTTACTCCTGTCTGATGAAATCTACTACTTATCAGGACCCCTAGACTGTACCTCAGAACTTGGAAGGAAGGGGGGGTCAATACAGGTGTATTGGTACGTAGAGCAATCCAAAATAAAGCTTTTATATAAATAAAATAGTTGAGAGCTAGTCATAAACATCGTGAAAGATATAATTTTCAAAACACATGAGCATTCTTGGAAAAACATAAAAACATTTCTGTCAAAAGCAGTTTCTGATCTTGGTATTACTTCTGAGTTAGGTGGCACTTCCCTACAAGTCTAATACCCCACAAGCTACATGGAATCCGCCATTGAATCGACGGGGAAGCCCTCAACCCAAGTGTGCCATAAGGTTTGGAGTCTCTAAATCTACTATGCCACAGGGCCGTCGCCAGCGTACAATAATATACCCGGATCGGTAAATCACAATTTTGGGCAATGAGTTGTCTGAACTCGTGCCTTCTTCGGGGAACCACCTAAGCTCTCTTTATGCTCAATTTTAGTCCGTTCTGAAACATGCATCCTTCTAGTTTCAAAATCTGAAAATCTGATTTCAAACATGCATTCTATTCTGTTCTAAATTAACATGGAATTATCTTAGTTGGTGTCGTCACACTAAGACTTGAAAGTCCTATTTCTGAGCAATAATGCAATAAGCATGATATTTCATTAAAATGTAAGTTATACCACCCAGCATGAAATTTCACATAAGAGAATTCATGTTCTGAAAACATAAGTCAAAACTATGCAAAAATTCACATCCTTTCAATAAACAAGTGGTGTCATGTAATCTTTGACAAACCATGCAATTCTTTTCATTATATGATTATGTTCAACATTGATCAACATAAACAACCCTCTCTTTGGAAGTTAAAACCATAATCCAATCATAACATTTTTCAAGGCATTTCATATCATGTTTTTCAAGATGCATTCAAAACAATTCATAGCATATCATAAGTAATGGAAAAATCGTAACAAGAGAGGGATTTTTCATGAGTCGTGCTCTTAATTCAATCATCAACCTTAAAACACATGCTTACATATATATATATATATATATATATATATATATATATATATATATATATAATTTCAAATCAATTTGGGGGAAGGCCTAAAGACCAAAATAATTCCATCAAGCATTCTAAAATATGATTATATTCATAAATCTAAAAACCCCTTTTTAAAATCATGATTGCTATGCCCATGAGATTTTTATGAAAACCCCCATACCTTAAATTAGAAGCTTTTGCATGAACTCTAGCTTTTAGGATACTATACGTACGATTGATGGGTGCCTCTTGTAGCCCTCACAATGGGGATTCCGAATCTTGAAGAATTAAGGAAAACCACCAGTTAAATCTTGAGATATTTGGGTTTTTAGTTTGAATAGGGTGAGTTCTTGATGAATTTGAGAGAAAAGAATCATATTTTGGTGTTTTGGGAGTTTAGTCCCATGTTATATCTGGATAAGGGATGGAAGATACCTATTTTTTCCTTAAAAACGTGGAAACAGAACCTGAAATTTTAGTGCGTGCGATAAGGCGTGTGTGCACGCTTATCGCCTGATACTACTATCTCAGTCACTAAAATAGCCATAACCTTTCGTTCGGGTATCAGATTTAGGAAAAATTGGTATCGTTGGAAAGATAATTCAAAGAGTTTTCATTTGATATATAGTAGTCCCTCTAATTCATTATATACAAAGAGTTATGATCTATTGAAGTTGACCCAAGTTTCGACGCTCACTCAAACTCGAATGATAGGAAAGCTTTCAACTCTTCCTTGAGTTAAGGGACTTCTATGATCTCAATTAATGCTTAAATAGGTTCACACACTACATAATTGATTAACATGCCAAATTTGCATAGGATTTATGGCTTTTGGATCATCTATGCATAGAAATGACGGGTTTCATTCTAGCCCAAAATGCGGGGTGTTACAGCGGTACCGGAGGCGAAGGCACACGGGTATATCTACTACTTGAACTACCTCTACCTCTAGTAATTCGCTTTTTACTACCACTACCACTTCCGGAAAAAAAAATTTTAACACCTTTAGTAGCAAGGTTTCTTAATTTATCCATAGTATAAATTAAATTAAACTAAAAATTCAAAATACACAAATATAATAAAATTAAATCTTCAACAATTAATACACTAAATAAAAATTAAACTTAAGATATGGAACGACAATACCGAATTTTGGAAGTATCCGAAGGTTGCGGCTTTAGAAACTTCCACTCGTACTTTGTAAACATAAAATTTAAAAATTAAAGTGAGCACTCTAGGAAATTAAATATATTGAATATTTGAGAATTGAGAATTGAGATTTGAGAGAGAATGAGATTTGAGAGAGTGAAAAATTGTGTGAAAAATGATTTGGAGGTGTAGGGTATATATAATTTTTTTTTGGGATTAAAAAATAATTTTAAAAGTAATTTTTTTTAATTAATGGGCGGGACCTAACCGGGTTGGGTCCGGGCCGGGTTAATCGGGCCCAAATAAAAAAAACAGCCTGGGACTCGGTACCCTAAAGCCCTTGGGATTATCGGGCCGGTTTCTTTAAGTGAGACGCTTCGGGCCGGGTCTTGACACCCTTAATTTGGGATATAAGAGTATTTAATTACTCTAATTTGTACTCTCTTTTGTTCCGTTGGTGTTTAGTGAAGTTGCTTCTCCTTTTGGTTGTGGACGTAGGTCAAGTTGACTGAACCACGTTAAATTTGTGCCTCCTTTATTTTCTCAACTTATCGTTATTATTGTCTTTAATTGATTACTTTGTTTAATTCCACACTATTCGGGATTCTCGATCCTAACATATTTCTTGTTGAAAATTTTCATTATTAAGGACAATGATTATGCCTCAGTCCCATAAAAGTTGAAATCGCCTATATAAATTCTTACTAGACATGTTCATGTCACGACCCAAATCGAGGCCTTGGCCGTGACGGACATCCCAAACCATGAAGGCCCGAGCGTCCTTCTAACTTGTAATCACATACACTATTCATAAATAGAAAGATAATGCGAAAATATATACTGAACGGAAACATGGTCATAAGTCTGAAATAAATTTAACAATGGAGTATGGCACCTAATATCAACTAACAACATCTGAAAGTCGTCTGCGAAATCTCTACTACATGATCAGTAATAACTATCTGAAATCTGGGACAAGGCCCTCAGTAGACCAAAACCATAATAAGTGATAAATGTCTAGAAATAAACAAGCCTTCTGAAATATAGAAGGCTCACCAACCGAACTCTGCGCTTCTGCCTAGCAAAATGTACCGCTTATCAGGACCCATAAACTGTGCCTCAGAACCTGAGAGGGAGGGGGGTCAATACAGATATACTGGTATGTAGAGTAATCTAAAAATAAAAAAAATATAATCTTTATATAATATAGTTGAGAGCTGCTATGAAACACTTTATGGCAAAATAATTCGAAAACACATAAGCAAAGTATAATGATTTTTCAACAACAATGAAACACTACTGAGCTAGGTGGTACACCCTACAATTTCATGTTCTCACCAACTTCCAAAATCTCGGTTGCCGCTCAGATTTGGAATATTAGTGAGGGGGAGGCACACAAGATGACACAACAGGGTACCACACCCCAATTAAGTCAATATGTCGTGGTTGGGTTCAAGATCACAAAGTAGGGCTCCTAACAACTAGTCCCAAATTGGGATAACATAATACTAGGTACGCAAGATCACACAGCAGGGTACCAAGTTCCCGTGTCGGCAATCACGGTTTCCAGCATAGAGTCATTTGAATCATACTTTCTTCGGATAACCACCTAACTCACATAAATTTAAGCTTTAAGCTTGATTCAAGACAATACATCCACCTTACTCTGTGGGGAATCATCATACCCCAACATACAACCATAGTACCACATCAATTCTCCATTTCGTATGCCATTCACAACATTCACACACATAAGACTCCCACACATCAATCGATGATTTTCAATATGTAATAATTCAAGAAGATTTATCTTTTATAGAGTAGTATCATAACATTTGCAAAACTCATGTTCTCGATAGTTTAACACTATTATCATGTGGGGTACTAAAACACTATCATGGGGAAATTTAAAGAGTTCACAATTTATATTCATCACATCCTTTGAATTCAATTCACATGTCCACAAATTCAATACTTTGAGATATATGGCAAACAACCCCATGATATTGCAATATTCTTTTCAAAATCATATCACAAAATATGGTAATGGCATTAAAATGAAAACCCCACTTGTGATAATATATATATACTTGTATAAATATTAAAGTCTTGTGTAAATTCTTTTCAAAATCATGCCCATGAAATTTAGGACAACCCCACATACCTCAAATTAGGACTTTGATGGGTGATTCCTGAAGCCTGCGGTTTGGGGATTTCAAATCTTCAATCAATTTCTAAAATCCACGGTTGAATCTTGAGTTATTTGAAATTCTTATTTAAAACCCTTGGGAGTGTTCTTGAGTATTTTGGGTGAATTCTAATGGATTTTGGTGTATTTGGGATTAAATTTCGTGTTTAAGATGATTTGGGAATGGAAAATACCAATTTTGCCCCTAAAAGATGAAGCTGGAAAGTACATTTTTGGCCCAAGGATATACCCTAGCCGGCGCCCTGCTTGGACCCCCGGTCTAGCCTGGGAGGCGCCTTTCTTAGACCCCCGGTCTAGCCTGGGTGGCGCCCTGCTTAGATCGGTGGTCTAAGCGAGGCTGGCCTTTTGCTACTAGTTTGAAGGTCCAAACACCCCCTTACGCTATTCGAAAAATTCCGAAACTTGTTCGAGATATACTATGAGCTTACCCGATCATAACATTGAAAATCGAAAATCGGATGTCGAAAAGGTCGAAAATAAATCTCCGAAGATTGAGAGTTAAAAATGAGAGTAAGTCTCCTTGACACTTAGAAAAAAATTTCTAGTCTTTGACTCTATAGGCATACTGCTAAGAGATAACGCATAGAGGATTCTTGAGGGGTGTTAGAACAATTATTCGATTTCTTGATTGAAAATACGGGGTGTTACAGTTCAACTATACAAATCGTCTCATGCCTGAAATGTGAGGATTCATAATATATTTGTGTTTTGTCTGAGAAAAATTAGTGCAACAGAACTCATTGTTAATGGGCTGCACATCCCTCAAAAACAAAAAATAAAGAGCGGAGGAAATTAAGCCAAGAAAGAAAATGAATTGTGAGTTAGAAATCTGTCATATTTTCCAAGTCTTGCTGTAGAAATTTCAAAGAAAGCTACGTCACACAAATTCATTCAATTTGATGTAAAATTCCAAAGCTTGCAAAAGAAAAAAATAGGAAAAAACAAACAAAGTAAACTGCTTTTTAATTCAGGAACCGGCAAATCCTTATACTTGATTAGACATCTATTTATATGGACCTATTTTATTAAAAAAGGATACTTTATTGGATCAATAATTGATCTAGTCAAGTATATTTAAGTAGCCAAAATAGTAGAGAATGTCATTCTCAAACATTAGATACGACTAAGTCATATAATAGAAAGTTTTTTTTTTGGTATTATAAGATGAGATTGAGGGAAATATGTATGAGTCGTGATGGAATGCCTCGGTGATACACCAGTTGGGTGTCTGAACAAAGTCCCAAATATGTGACTCACCTGAAGATGTTATTCAGCATAGTATCTCGTCTAGAGACTACTGCATAAGTTAATTGATTAATAGTGTAACAGGTGATGTTCATGCTAATAGCTAAGTCAACCCAAAAGAATCTGCATAACTTTTTTTTAATGTATATTTAATAGATATTGAATCCCCTCGATTAATTTCTCTGTGTGTTTATTTTCATATTCTTCAAATCTCCCAAGTTAAAATCCCATCTCGGCCACCAACAGGAATAGGGCATACCACACAAAATTAATTGGTTAGGATAAGAGTATTGCTTGGTGTATAGACCTTGACAATAACATTACAAGTGTGCCTAATCTACTATGCTTAATCTGTAGTATGCATACAGCGCCTTACATAGTGTGCCAGCTCGAGCCAGTGAAGGAGCCCAGACATGGAACTTATAGCGAGTGCGAGTCTGTTGTTCTCGTCTTTTTGGAGTATAAGTTTTATGCTACTTTTTAATGAAGATAAAACATGTCGTTATAGTCCTCAAAGTTTAGTGATGGAAGTGAGGATATCTAGGATGGCGTAGTTCGTCCAATTCAAGTAGTTTGATGACAATATGAGAAACTGTACGTTTTGTTAGGAAATTGATTGAATCGCCTGAGGATTTTTCCAATTTCTGTTTATCAGTCGAATATGCCATTGGATATATTAAGTTGAATTTATTTCTACATACTGTAGACAAATGAAAACAAAATTTGATTGAGTCAGAAAGGAAGAAAATTCATGACTTATATTTTGCAAGGGGCAACCCGGTGCACTAAAGCTCTCGCTATGCGTGGGTTCCTGGTATAAACTGGACCACAAAGGTCTATTATACATAGCCTCACCTTATATTTTGCAAAGTGAAGAGTCTATAAGAGTGTCTAATAGTAGTCACACTTAAATTCTTGGAGAAAAGTGAAGAGTCTATAAGATCATTAGTTGGTGTATAGACTTTGGCAAAAACCTCTGAAAAGTCTAAAATTCAAAAAAGTTTGGTTGGCCAGAATGAAGAGTAATAAATGGTATATTGACTTTGAGTAAAACAACATTTCAAGTCAAAATTCAAAAAAAATTGATTGGTTAGGATAATAGTGTTGGTTGGTGTATACACCTTGACTTCCAATTGAAAAATCCGACTTTTTTCCACACCAAGTTCATGATACAATCATCTTGAATATGAGTGACTTTAGAAAAAAATAACTACAATGTATACATCCTATACTCTTAAGATAAACATCATTGGTTTGATAATGTGCAGAAAGGTTACTTTTTCTTGGAAAAAGGACTCATTTTAGAGTGAAAAAGTTCGCGTTAAAGGCCAAACGGTATCAGAAACAAGTTTGTATCTGCAGCAGAAACGACTTCACTATCTAATGCGATAATGCTATACAGTAATGAGATAGATACATATAAGCGACAAACAAGAATTGAGAATGGAACAACTGCTGGAAGACAGTTCAGTTCCAGCTAGCCATATAGAAAGAAACTTAACACTGATGGACCTTCCCTCGATAACCATGGGGTAGTAGGTACAACGGGTGTGATTATGAATAGTAGGGATCGGAAGATGGGTTATCGGATGTATGAGGGACATGCCTAACGCAACTAACAACATAATCGAGTTACTAATTGTTATGCTAGGTTTAAAAATTGTAGGGGAGAACAACTTGACGCCACTAGAATTCTCTGCGGACTCAAATCAACGAGGTTATTACTATGTTAAAAACTGGACATATCCCTTATAGTGCTATTATATCTGAATGAGGGTTGTTGCTGAGAAGGCTAGAAAACCAGGAGGTATAGCATAGTTACGGAGAGAAAAACAAGGTTGCTAATATCAAATCATACGAAAGAGGCAAAGAAGAAGCCTTGAAAATGTTAAGATTTTGGTAGTTGCACTGATGTTTGCAAATGAATGGTGCGAGCAAACATTACAACGACAACACCAGACCTAGTGAAATTTCCATGAGTGGGGTTTGATGATGATAGAGTGTACGTATACCTGACCACCACCTCATGGAGGTAGAGAGGTTGTTTATGAAAGACCCTCCGCTCAAGTGCAACAAATCCACATAAAAAAGGAGAGAAACAGTGAAGAAAGCATAGTAGCTGTTGGAGTCCCACATCGGTGGTCTAGGGTGATACGAGAATAATCACGAAAATAAACTTATATGGGTGTGCATTGAAAGCAACCAATTGTATGTGAAAGAGAAGTGTAATTAAAGGCCCAAGTACACACCAAAACAGCCCACTCCATACACTGGAGGGGCAACCCATTCTTGAAGGGCCTTTTTAGTCATTTTAACTTCTATTTGTTTTGTAATATATAAGGAACATGTAGGGTTTTATTTACTTAGTTTATGAATGAATTTTTAAGTCTTACAAGACAAAGAAACACAAGTCCTCTTTCCTTGAGGCACCCAAAATTGAAATTAGGGCTTAGACAAGTGTAGAATCATTTGTGTTTGCATTTGCTTGGAAACATTGATGCTTGAGAGGTGGATTCCGATCTTGTGTCTTTGTAAGAGATAGGTTTATTGTTGTGTGTAGTGTTAAGGGTCCAAGAGTTACCATTCTTGGGTTCTTAACATTATACCTTCATGTGGTCTATCTATCTATCCTTTTTCTTTTGTAATCTTGTATTCGTTCTGTATCTTGTATTGTGAAGCCGTTTTTGTTGTTGTTCTCATTGTTGTTTCATCTTGTGTTGTTAGCTTAGTTTGTTGTTAGATGCAAAAGGTGTCAAACACCTAGTTATGTTGTCCTTCTTGTATTTCATTTTTGAATCCGAGAGTAGTCTTCAAAAGCGTCCTCGATTCTTTGAATTAGTAGACTGTTTTTGGAGTGTTTTGGACTATTTTGAGCCAATTCCATGTGTGAAGCGTCATGTGAGTGGAGATGTCCTTGTTTAACCCAATATTGAACAACACAATGTCATGACTTACTTGCTCGCCTCGGTGGTCAAGTTTCAACACTAATTGTTGAAATTCATTGTAGTAAGCCATGACACTCTTGTTCCCTTACCTCAAATTGTACAATTTATCAAGGAGCTCATTCCTATAAGTCTCGGGAAAGTACCTTTGTCGCATAAGGTTCTTCAATTGAAACCAAGGAGGAGGTTGTCCCCCAATCATCTCATTCCCAAACCGTTTAACATACTTCTACTATGTATTAGCATACCCTTCGAAGTGAGCAGCATAACAACTTTTTTTTTCTCCGGTGAGATCATTAAGTTGGAAGATCTTGTCACAAGATGACTCCCATGCAAGGTAGGCTTCGGGATCACTCTCACCTTTGAAAATGGGAGGGCTCACTTTGATGGAATTGAGACCTATATCTCAGTTTGGGTGGCCATCTCTCACCTCTTGGCCTAACTCCCCATGTCTACGCCTCATTCTTTCTTCCCTCAAGTAAACATCATCATACGGACTATAACCATCTTGTTTTCCCCCCCTACAATAACCCTCAACATGGATGGGTCTATTTGTGTTAAGTGGAGCGTGTAGTGACGGGATTGGATTTGGATAGTGAGGTCTTTGGTCAAGTGGAGTTTGGATGGGAGGTTTCGGGTTTGGTGATGGTATTTGGGTTCCAATCCCTTCTTGTTGGACTTGGTGGAGTGGAGGATGGCTTGGTCTATCTTGTTCTCAGCTTCGGAGTAAAGATTGGTTTGATTTATGGCAATTGGTGTATATTGCATTTGGTGCAAGGTCTCGGGAGTATTAGTTGGGAAAATGTTTTGAGGGGTAGAAGGTCGACTCCTTTGTATTTCCACACGTTCTAATCTCCCACTAATTGATGCCACATCCGTATCTAATTTCTCAAGATCCACATTCAACCTAGCCACATCTCAGGACATAGTTTCAAGGCGAGCCAAAATGAGATTGATGGCATTATTATCCATTGTTTGAGCATTTGAAGCCTCGTGATCCATTGTAGTGGTATCTAAAATAACCCTTCAAGTTACGGTCCAATCAAGATACCAAATCATTCCGCAACGTCATACACAACAATACAATGCAAAACCTACAACACAAAACACAAGCTATTTCAAAACAACCTCCCACAATGAGATCTCACCTTCAAGTTCCTTCAAACTCAAGCTCAACATTGGTGGATGTCTCAAATAACCTCCAATTTAGCTCAAATTCGAACCCTATACTCCTATAGTGTTAGAGAACACAAATCTAACACTAAAAACACAAGAAAAACACAAAATTAAAAACTCAAAATTTGACCTAGGGTCAAACCCGGGTTTAGTATATTTTGGGGGGATTTTCGATTTTGACACTTCTTTTTTTGTTGGGATTTTCAATTTCTATACTCTAATAGTGTTAGGGAACAAGATCTAACACTAGAAACACAAAAAAATCAAGTTTTTTGAAAGACCCTAAGAACGTGAACAATAACTTTTTTTTTTCAAGATAACAATCCCAAGATTGATTTTGTTGGAACAAAATCAAACCTTGCTTTGATACCAAATAATAGGAACAAACAAGGGAACACGAAATCACACCCCAAAATAGTCCACAAATCACAACAAATCGTGGACCAAATGGGGACCTCTCTTTGATTCACTATCTAGAACAAGAAAGAAGAGGATACAAGGTGTTAATACACCAAAACAGCCAGACAACAACAAGTTTAGCAACACAAGATGAAGCTCCACAATATTACAATAGCAACAAGAACAAACGGGTTACATTAACAAAACACAAGAAGCCGAAACTAAAACAAGATACAAGATAGGTAGTTAGACAAGTGTTGATGTAGTCTTAAAAACCCAAGAGCATATTCCACTCTTGGACCTTTAAAACTTCACACAACAAACACCTAACTCTTACAATTGATACAAGAGAGGCGTCCACCACCCAAGCACCAACATATCAAGCAAAATGCAACACACAAGAGAATCCACCCTTATGTTATGCCCTAGTTTCAATTGGACTCTCTCTCACTATAAGAGAAGTATTCTTCAATAATAATGATCAACTAAAGAAATAAACCTTACAATGTTCTATTTATACTACATTACAATAATAGACAAAATTACAAAAGGACCCTTTAGTGACTAGTCTTCAAAAATACTCAAAAGTGTCATGATCATGATCATACTTGTATCATTGGGTAATCCTCACCTCATGAGCTAGCTTTTGAGGTTGAGTTAGGTCTAAGATCCATTCTTTACATGTTATCTTGGCCAGTCCCACCCAATTTATTATTTTCTATGTTGGGCCCCCATCTTATATTGTCCATGCTCCAGATGTCCAATCCTGGGCATGCGTCACCCCCATGAGCTAACTTTTGATGTTGAGTTAGGCCAACATCCATTCTTTAAGTAACTAACAAGGAAAACAATGTAGAGCCTACAAGGAAGAGACTGTAGCAACACCAAAGAGCTTGCTTGTAGTTTGTCTTTGTATATATACTTTAGTAATATCCTTTAAACCAAAAAAACAAGGGTGAAGATAAGTTAGTTTAACGCAAAAAAATAATTTTTATGACTTATAATGAAACCTAAACTTCCATGCAAATTGTATTGATTAGCATATCTGTCTGAAGTAAATACTTGCTGTAAAATCTTTCAAGTTTTGAGATGCTTCAACATCAGTTTGTAGCTTGACTCCATGATTTTCTTCATGATGAACATATAACAGTTGTGTCTGTTTGTTTCTCAGATAAATTAAAAGATGGTAAGTAACGAATTCTTTGCTGTAATATTTAAGCTGGTAAACCAAGTTTACCCTTCACTGGAAAAGATCTTCCTATAGCTAATTAAACCAGTTTTGTTTAGTTGAGCTGACAGCTGCAGCAGCATTAATTTGCCAGATTATCAATGAGTCTTCTTGGTGATGAAATATCAACTAATCAGAATCAGCTAATAAAACGATACTGCTATGACTTTCTTTGTGATTTTTTTTTTTCCGCTGAACCAAAAACTTTAGATCCCTCGTTTAAAGTAATGATTGATTCAAGATTTAATAATTTATATATTGGTTCTATCCAAATTAATAAATTACACATTAAATTAAATTTCATAAGTGAAAAAGTACAAATTGTAGTTCATAGGCTCACGATCACTTGTCAAGCTAGCTAACGAGTTGTTCTTTCAGACGGGAAGTAGGCTGGGCCCTACAGCGGACATCAATTATAAATTCTTTCTTGTTTTTCGATAAAATAAACTTTTCTGAACTTTTTGTCTATAAGAGGTGATCTTAATACAATATATACGGTATTGATAGAGAAGAAATCAAGAAATGTTTGTTGTGTCTCTATGCTATGATTGTGTTGAGATATATATAGTAGAAATTAACCAAAGATAAATTTAAGACCCCGCATTTTTGGACTAAAATGAAAATCGTAATTCCTATGCGTAGATGTTTCAAAAGCCATAAATCCTATGCAAATTTAGCATGCTAATCAATTATGTAGTGTGGAATCTATTTGATCATTAATTGAGATCATAGAGGTCCCCTAACTCAAGGACGAGCTGAAAGCTTTCCTATCGTTCGAGTTTTAGTGAGCGCCGAAACTTTGATAAACTTCAATAAATCATAACTCTCTGTATATAATGAATTATATAGCCTAATATATATCAAACGAAATCTCTTCGAATTAGATTTCCAACGATACCAATTTCTCCCAAATCCAATATCGGAGAAAAAAGTTATACCCATTTTACTCCAGCATGTCAGCCTGACAACTGAGTGACGATGTTATCTGATGGCTTGTCACACATCTGACGACTTGTCAGAAAATTTCATCATCCTTAGGCAGAAAATCATAAATTCCAACATTTGTGGCGACATAAGCTAATGGCTTGTCAAATATGTGATGACATCAGCCTAATGTCATCAACTGAAGAATTCAACATTTTCCAAATGGTTTTGGAGGGGTATTTTGATATTTTTCCCTTAACCCCCTAGCTCCATAAACACTGAATTCAGCTTCTATTTCACCAAAATACACTCCTTTACCATACCTTAGGGCCTTAACCTAAGATTCAAGATCCCTCAAAATTTCACTGTTAAATTCTAAAATTGATTCAAGAATTAGAATTCCCAAACTAAGATCTTTAAGAATCGTCCATCAAAAGCACAAATAGAGTCTCAAAAGAAGGTGTTCATCCAAAGTTCATAATTTAAGGTATGCGGGATTTGAACAAGGGCAATCCTTTTGCCTTTGTGCCCAAAATTATATTTTCATGTGAATTTCTCATGATTTTGAATGTTGGGTTATGCCCAAAGTTTCTTATTGATGATTTTGAGCATGATATGATTAAATTATGAGATTTCATGGTTGCTTGAGTTAAAGAATGCTATTTTCATGATTTTGAATGTCATGAATATGTTATGGGATATTGATTTCAAATTTCAATTGAGTTTAAGCATGATATTATGAATCTCAAATTTTATGTTGATACTGATGAGAAATTTTCAAGAAAACTTATTAAGCATGATGAATTACTATGAATTTACATGAATTTGATATATGGGTCATTAGACCCTATTTTAAAAATTAATATTTTTCAAGAACTTATGCTTTTAAGCACCCTGAGATTATTTTATTTTCAAGTTGTATAAACATTATTTGATCATCGGATCCCCAATTCAGATTTGGAATCCACTTTTCAGAGTTTATCATAGATTACATATATGAGTTTGGTTTCATTATAAACCATGAGATTGTATTTTAAAAGTGGATTTCCAATAAGAGGAGCTAGTAAATAATAAGGGAGTAGTATTTAGCACCGAGTTGGGTATGATTCCAAGGTATCATACCCCAGAACTACGTGCCACCGTAGAATTGAGATTAATGGGCCTGAGGCCAAGTTTGTGATCACTGAGTTGAGGTTATACTCCCTAGAAGGAGTATAACGCTCCTCCCCAATGTAGGGTTTCTTCCTTAGGAGGACAAAACATTGGACTCCATGTAGCTCGCATGGTTTATGTCAGTTAAGAGAAACTCCCTTGAGATAATATATTTTCCTTAAGAGAAGTTATTTTCCTAATAGTAAAGTTTGCAGATTAATTTCCTAAAGTATTTTCCCCTAAATCTTTGAGATAAGTGATTTTCCTATTAGTAAAGAAAGGCTTATAATAGCATCTCCTAAAGATAATGTATGTTTCCTTAAAGTTTTAAAGTTCATAGACTATAGATTTTAGAACGGAAAAGATTTTTGAAACTAAGTTTAAAGGCTTACAACTATATGTCAGACTATACTTTACAGAAAGATTTGAGTTACAGAGTTTAGCTGCAGATTTTAGATTTTAGAGTGAGTCCCTTTTTACACTTAGACAGTACAATTTTAAAGAGAGAATTCAAGTACAGTTTTTAGAACTAAGTGTAATGACTCACGAGATTTATACTATGTATTTTGCTATTCCTGATTTATGAGATTAAGCTTTAAGATTACTAAAGCTATGTGAGTCATTTACATTTAGCATGCATGATTTCTATAAAGATTGATGATATTGTTTAAATATTGCATACACCTCCATATGCTCATTACATTCCTAAAGTGCTGACCCACATATATTTCTATGTGCTACATTGTCTCACAATGTAGGTACGAGTTGTAGCACACATACCACGTTCAGTCAGTTGCAACTTCCAGTCAGCAGGTGATGAGTCTTTTTGATCCAAGGTCTCGAGTCAGTTTTATAGTTTGAGAAGTATTTTTTTTATATATATTTTCTTTAATCAGTCGTATTGAGTTGGGATAGTTGGGAGTCATGACCCGACTACCTATAGTCAATACTAGTAGAGGCTTCATAGACAGTCAGTGGAAGTTGATGTATTTAGTTTTAGTTTTGTTGTAAAGGCAGAGTTGTAATCTTGTAAATTTAGTTTTATATTAAGCAAATTCATAAAAGAGTTATCTTCAGCATTATTCTTTTAGATTTATGCATTTTATTCAGTTGCTTATGAGTTATGCCAGTAGAAGGGTTAGCATAGGGTCACTTGTGACCCTAAACACCGTGTGATATCTCGGGACCCATTTTCGGAGTGTTACAAACTTGGTATCAGAGAACAGAGTTTAAGAGTCCTAGGGTATCTGTGAAGCCATGTCTAGTAGAGTCTTGCCGAATGGTATGAAGACGTATGTACTTTTATTCAAGAGGCTACAAGGCATTTAGGAAATGTCTTTATTCTTTCAAGTCTTAGATCATGCTATAGAAACTCATCTTACTCTATTCAGGCCATCTCCGCCTTATTTTCAAGATATCAAAAATATTCAAGGTTAAATCTTTACAGATAGTGCTTGCTCAGAGTCTTCTCCACAAATAGTTATGGGATTATAAGCGATCTAGAAAGTATCCCATCAGTGCTTTTGAGTTCTGAAGAATGAAGTGCTTTATTCATGATTCATAAAAGTCGTGTACTAAGCCCAAGTCAGATGTACTTTTAGATTCCTCCTCATAATCCATAATGTAAAGCTATACTTCCCTATCCATGTATTATTCTTGAGATAGCATGATTAGTAAGTTCTTGTTCCTCCCCAGATAACGCTCTCAAATTTGCGAGCAAGAAGCTTCAAAAGCCATATAAAGCGGTTTGAGATGAGCCTTCTAGTGTGTTATAAGTCTCTCAAGATCAAAGTTATGCCCTCACTCTTATAAGTCATGCAAGTAAGGCAGAATAAGATGTGTTAGATTATTGAATATTATGTGTCAAGTTTCTATCTCTTATAATCTTGTTATCATTATGTTTTTGAAAATCAAAGTCTAGTGAAGCCGTGTGGGGCTCTTTCGATTCACTAGTATAGTTTCTTTGTTATTCATAATATTTTCTTGTTCAAAACACAAAATTAAAGTCTAGTGAAGTTGTGTGGGGATCTTTCGTTTCACTAGCATAGTTGCTTTGTTATTCATCTCATTTTCTTGTTCAAAACACAAAATCAAAGTCTAGTGAAGCCATGTGAGGCCTATTTCAATTCACTAGCAACTTGTTGTATATATCGCTATGCTTGTATTGGTTAGAAGTATGGGTTTATAGATGTAGTGACAAGGATAGTGGTAAGTACGATATATTAAATATATGTATAGCTGAATCTTTTGGCATGAGATTGAGTTAGTAATGAGGCGATATGTCCTTGAGTGTTAGGCTAGTAGAAGGTAGAAAAGAGGTTATTATTTAAGGTGAAGTGTTGTTTATTTGAAGTATGAAAAGAGTTGTTGATGGTGTTTGTTGTGCTAGAAAGGTATACTTTATTGATGAAAATACTTGGCAGATGGTAATGATGTGTAGAAGAAGGATGTGTTAATGGATTTTAAATAAGATAAATCATAGGATTGTGACTAATCCTTATTGTTATGAGGTTTTAGCGGACTAGTATTTTTGGATTTTGATAGGAAAAAATAGTTGTCAAGGTTGTGGTTAATTATAGCTAGAATGAGATACTAAGTTTGAATAGTAGATGATGAGCAAGGCGGATATAATGATTGATGTGTTTTTGAAGGTTAGTTATATGGAAGTGATATAATAGGTTTGAACAGTGTATGCAAGAGCATAAGTTTACTTGATTCGTAATCAAGTTTGACATTGTATGTATGATGCAGAAGTACGCCCAAGGTGCTATGGGGCTACATTATTTTTCAAGGATCATTGCAGGTTGTGGGGTCAGTAGTACCGTTGAGATGTTAGGTGGAGAAAGAGTAGTTAGATAATTTCTTAATAGCTAAGTTAAAGAGTTATGATTGAAGATGTTGAACCTTTTTAAGTATGAAATTGATTCTCATGGTTTAGAAATATAAGTTTACAAGCATGATATTGGTAGGCTATGATAGAAATTGCATGGTTCGTCAAAGGTTTGGAGATACCCATGTTAAGCGTTAGAATCTAAGTTTGACATTTTGAAGATTTAGCTAATAGGAATAAGAGTTGAAGCACTAGATAGTATGCACTCCAACTATGGGGATGCTCATGCTGATTCAAAGTTAGTAAGTGTTCAAGTGTTATATGATGACTATTGGGGCTATAGAAAGATAGGGTGTAGCTCAGAAGATAGTATTAGAAGTTGGTTTTATAGTTTCAGGTGTAGTCATTCGGGTTAAGTTCTTTTGTCCATGTGCATGGTTATATCCCAGACTCTAGAGTAAAATAATTGCAGTTGGACTAGAGTTTATATAGTGGCTCACAGACTTAGAGTGATGGCTTAAGTCTAGAGGGGAGATGATGGAACGAGTAACCAAGTCAAGCTTTCAGATTCTAGAAGATGCACCAGTAAGCTGTAGAATAGTCATGAGAAAGGATGATGCTCGACCAAATCTTATCTCAGTATTTTTTAGTTGCCCCAATATCTACCCATGCCTTGCATTCAGTTCTATGATCTTAATTCATGTCCGTGCATATGATAGAGAATTACATACTCTCCTAGATCCCAAAATAAGGAGTTACAGTTCTTTTAGGAGTTGAAATCACATCCCATAAGTTACGAACTCCAAATTTAGGTCATGCAGTTCATAAGTCATGTGCTCAAGCTTTACCGTATGTTCAGTTCCAGTACTCAGACAATACTTTTAATAATCAGCGAAATTCAGATTTATAACTTGTATGTCCTCAAATCAGACTTCTTTGATAAGTCTATGATGCAAAATATTCCATTCCTCAATCCTCAGTTGAGTGTCAAGTTATACACAGTAATTCTTCATGTTTCAAGTCCTCATGTTCTAGCCTTTTAGCTACTTTTCCTTAGGTTAAGATAATGATGAAGAATAGTTGTATGGATAGGAGAGAGTAAACCTTTCTTGTTATTGGAAGATTGTTTTATGCTTATTTTAGCTAAGACTGTAAGTGTGAAGTAAGATTGAGGCCAAGTATTTGATACATGTCTTGGCTAGATAAAATTTTATGTATGTCTTCTTAAACATAGTGAAGGAAATCTGTTATTGATAGAGGTTTAGAGAATATGAATGATGCCTTACGAATGGTTGTTAAGAGTGTGTATGTGGTTATAAAAATAGGCTTGAACATTATGTTTGTATATCTAGATGAATGCATTACACGTTAGTAAATGTCTAGTGCGAGGTTGAATGTGGTTGTTGGAGTGGTAGTAAGAATTTTGCATGAGATAAGAGGTTGTGAAATGCAGGGTGTGTTGTGTTCATGATTCAAACTAGTATTACAGTGTTATGTGGTGTATCTTATGACTTTGAGTTAGGCATTAACATGGTGAGAGAATTTAGTTCAGTCTAGACATGAGTATATAGAAATATTAGTGCCATGTGAGAATGATAAGTTAAATCGAGCGAGTATAGTATTTGAGGGGAATAGTATAGTTGAAAGAGTGTTTGAGAAGTGATGCTAAGTTGGAGAGTAAGAAGTTGCATTGCTTGAGGCTTAGTACTTCTATCTTGACTTATGATTCATAGGTCTATATTCCAAGCTATAGAGTCGTAGCAATATTGTAATCTCTTACTCGAATGCCTTATTCAGATCATGCCCAAAGTTCTTTGCTCCCTCATATCGTTAGAACTCCCTAGAAGGGTTTTGAATAAATCCTCCACGTGGGTATTTGTATCTAGTCATGATTCAGTTCATACCTATTCAGTGAACGATCTTCATTTTCCAAGTATTCCAACTCAGATAATGTAATACCCATTGCGTAATCTTAGCCTCATTTTCTCGTGATTTGTGCCTGCATAAACTATCACCTCGTAGTCTATAAGTATGATTGCATCATGAGCACATCAAGCAAATTCTAAACTCTCAGCATGAGCCAGATCTTCATAATAAGTAAAAAGGGCAAGTTAGCTCAGATTTAGACGAAGGTAACAACCTTCCTTCATTCAACTCCGCTCCAATCAAAGATTCAGTTACATAGCTATTCTTATCATGAGTAAATGCATTCATCGAAGTATGCCAAAGTTTAGAAAGATATAAATTCAATTTAACAAGTTATTTCAGTTGTGTATCCTCGGTTTTCTCTATATTCTTAACCAAACGAGAAATATTCGAGGATGAATGTTCCCAAGGGGGAGATATTGTAAGACCCCACATTTTTGGACTAAAACGAAAATCGTAATTCCTATGTGTAGATGTTTCAAAAGTCATAAATCCTATGCAAATTTAGCATGCTAATAAATTATGTAGTGTAGAATCTATTTGATCATGAATTGAGATCATAGAGGTCCCCTAACTCAAGGACGAGTTGAAAGCTTTCCTATTGTTCGAGTTTTAGTGAGTGTCGAAACTTTGGTCAATTTTAATCGACCATAACTCTTTGTATATAAAGAATTAAAGGGATTACTATATATCAAATGAAATATATTTGAATTAGCTTTCCAACGATACCAATTTTTCCCAAATCCAATATCGGAGCAAAAAGTTATACCCATTTTACTCCAGCGTGTCAGCCTGGCAACTGAGTGACAACATTATCTGACGGCTTGTCAAACTTCTGACGACTTATCAGAAAATGTCGTCAGCCTTAGGCATAAAATCATAAATTCCAATATTTTGTAATGACATGAGCTGAAGGCTCGTCATATATGTGACGACATCAGCCCAATGTCATCAGCTGAAGAATTCAGCATTTTCCAAACGGTTTTGGAGGGGTATATAACTCCATAAACACTGAATTCAACCTCCATTTCACCAAAATACACTCCTTTCTCTCAAATCCTCTCAAGAACCAAACCTTAGGGCCTCAACCTAAGATTCAAGATCCCTCAAAATTTCACCGTCAAATTCCAAAATTGATTCAACAATTAGAATCCCCAAACTAAGATCTTCAAGAATCATGCATCAAAAGCACAAATAGAGTCCCAAAAGCAAGTGTTCATCCAAATTTCATAATCTAAGGTATGTGGGGTTTGAACAAGGGCAATTCTTTCACCTTTGTGCCCAAAATTATGTTTTCATGTGAATTTCTCATGATTTTGAATGTTGGGTTATGCCCAAAGTTTCTTATTGATGATTTTGAGCATGATATGATTAAATTATGACATTCCATGGTTGCTTGAGTTAAAGAATGCTATTTTCATGATTTTGAATGCCATGAATATGTTATGAGATATTGATTTCAGATTTCAATTGAGTTTAAGCATGATATTATGACTCTCGAAATTTATGTTGATATTGATGAGAAATTTTCAAGAAAACTTATTGAGCATGATGAATTACTATGAATTTACATGAATTTGATATATGGGTCTTTAGACCCTATTTTGAGTATTGATATTTTTCAAGAACTTGTGCTTTTTAAGCACCCTAAGATTATTTTATTTTCAAGTTGTATAAACATTATTTGATCTTCGGATCCCCAATTCAGATGTGGAATCCACTTTTCAGAGTTTATTACAGATTACATGTATGAGTTTGGTTTCATTATAAACCATGAGATTGTATTTTTAAAAGTAGATTTCCAATAAGAGGAGCAAGTAAATAATAAGGGAGTAGTATTTAGCACTGAGTTGGGTATGATTCTGATATCTCATACCCCAGAACTATGTGCCACCATAGGATTGAGATTAATGGGCCTGAGGTCGAGTTTGTGATCACTGAGTTAAGGTTATACTCCCAAGCAAGAGTATAACGCTCCTCCCCAACGTGGGACTTCTTCCTTAGGAGGACAAAATGTTGGACTCCATGTAACTCGCATGGTTTATGTCGGTTAATAGAACCTCCCTTGAAATAAGATATTTTTCTTAAGAGAAGTTATTTTCCTAATAATAAAGTTTCTAGATTAATTTCCTGATGTATTTTCCCCTAAAGCTTTGAGTAAGTGATTTTTCTATTAGTAAAGAAAGGCTTATAAAAGCATCTCCTCAAGATAATGTATGTTTCCTTAAAGTTTTAAAGTTCACAGACTATAGATTTTAGAACAGAAAGGATTTTTGAAACTAAGTGTAAAGGTTCACAACTATATGTCAGACTATAATTTACAGAAAGATTTGAGTTACAGAGTTTATCTGCAGATTTCATATTTTAGAGTGAGTCCCTTTTTACACTTAGACAGTACGATTTAAAGAGTTAAAGTATAGTTTTTAGAACTAAGTGTAATGACGCATGAGATTTATACTATGTATTTTGCTATTCCTGATTTATGAGATTAAGCTTTAAGAAAACTCAAGCTATGTGAGTCATTTACATTTTGCATGCATGATTTCTATAAAGATTGATGATATTATTTAAATATTGCATACACCCACATATACTCAGTACATTCCCAAAGTGCTGACCCACATATATGTCTATGAGCTACATTGTCTCATAATGTAGGTACGAGTTGTAGCACACATACCACGTTCAGTCAGTTGCAGCTTCCAGTCAGCAGGTGATGAGTCCTTTTGATCCAAGGTCTCGAGTCAGTTTTACAGTTTGAGAAGTATTTTTTTTATATATTTTCTTTAATCAGTCGTATTGAGTTGGGATAGTTGGGAGTTATGACCCGACTACCTATAATTAGTACTAGTAGAGGCTTCATAGACAGTCAGTAGAAGTTGATGTATTCAGTTTCAGTTTTGTTGTAAAAGCAGAGTTGTAATCTTGTAAGTTTAGTTTGTATTGAGCAAATTCATAAAAGAGTTATCTTTTGCATTATTCTTTCAGATTTATGCATTTTATTCAGTTGCTTATAAGTTATGCCAGAAGAAGGGTTAGCTTGGGGTCACTTGTGACCCTAAGCACCGTGTGATGTCTCAAGTCCTATTTTCGAGGCGTTATAATGAATCTACTATTATTGTTTAGGAGTAAACACTTCCATGAAGGTCACCAAGTCATTTTCGGTCAAATTTAAAATTAACATCAAAACTTATTAGGTGCTAGTGTTATAGTGAAAAAATAACCGTAACCATCTCAAGTCAATGTACGAGTCATTGCACAAGAATCCAAATGAATCCGGGAAAATATAAAAACTTTCAAATTCTCAAGTCAAGTCATTTCGTAGAAAGTTCCTAGCGAAAGCTATAATAGAAAGATCCGATCATTTGTAATAATACAATGTTGTTTGGTACTTCCTTAGTTGAAAACGTCACAATCCCAAGTTTTTGCAAGTAGTCCAAACCAAATTAGTATGCACTATTAAGCTAATTTATCAAATAGCACCACTAGATATAACTATCCTACATAATGTAGAAAATTTCACTTTGAATATGTGTTGGTTTTTGGCTTTGAAATTTGAGAAATAACAGAGAAAGAATTGGAGAGAAAAATAAATACGGAAATTGTATTGTCAAAGGAAATTATTTTATTAATAACACAAAACATATATTTATAGCTAAATTTCTAACAACACTCCAATTTAAATTGGGGTAACTAATTCCTATTCAAATATTTAAGGGACAACTAATTCCTAAGTCACATAGGACTCTAATAATTAAAAATTACTAAAAATATCTAATCCTAATTTATTTCTGAGACATATTTTCAACAATATGATCTCTAACACAAGGAAACAGTTATTTGATCAATATAAATTCTTATACGAAAAAAGAAAAGTGAAGGGCTTCCTTGGAAACGAACGAGTCATGGAAGCAATCACTAGTGCATTGTGTGAACCACAAATCAAGAAAAGAAAAATCTATTATGGTTATTTTGGCGTAATCAATTCCAAGAAGGTCACCAACTCAGTCAAATTTTTAGTTGTCAATTGCATAACAGCTTCTCCGGTGGAATTTTACTAAAAAATATTTTTACACTACTAAAATCTACAATTTATCTTGAAAGCAGTAAAAGCCCAATAATGTTTAAAACATGTTCAATGTACATGGTGTTCATTACTCTAATTCCATTCAACTTCAAATGATATATATCAATGTGATAATTTTTCTTTTAAAAATATCACGTTGCTTTGCCTCCTACCGTTCAATTATCCTAACTTTGTAGATATTTACTCCGTAATTGTAAAAGAAAGTTTGTTGTAATTGGATTTCAAATCAATTGATAGTATGAAGTGAAGTAATGGGAAAAAAAAAAGTCACAAGTCAACGCACGAGTCGTTGCTCAAAAATCAAAGAATGCTAGAAAAGTCTGTTGGCATGATAATTGGTGCATAGACCTTGACAAAAACGTGTCATGTCAAAATCAAGATGAGTTTGATTAGTTAAGATAAGAGTATCAATTGGGGTGAAACACAAGGTCTTTGTTTTGGTTCTCTTAACAACCAAAACAGAAAAGAAGAAGAAAATTTCTACTTTGTTTTTTTTTGCACATTCAAGAGAGAATAAATTCGTGTTCAGTTGATGTGTTATTAATGATTTTAACTTAATATGTCATGCTTTTAGAGCTGGAAAATTAAACAAAGGTATATATGGCACAAAACAAAGAGAATTTGCTACTGTTGGTTTGCAGTAGTCAAGTTCAGGAAGCTCACCTAGTCATTTTTCTGTCAACTTAGTGAAGTTAGTTACATATGCACATTCTATCCCAATGTATCAAACTATATGTGAACACTATTTAATTTAACATTAGTCATGTAAGAAATATTTAAAAGAGTCTAACAGCAAGCAAATAACATTTCAAGTCTGAATTCCAAAAGACTTGATTGGTTAGGATAATAGTGTTGGTTGGTGTATACACCTTGACTTCCAAGTCAATAATCCAAATTTTTTCCACACCAAGTTCATGATACAATCATCTTGAATGTGACTGATTTTAGAAAAAGATAACTACAGTGTATACATCCTATACTCTTTGTATATATACTTATGTAGCAATAACCTTTTAACTAAAAAAAACAAGGGTGAAGATTAGTAGCTTTACAAAGGAAAAAATGTATCTTCGTTGGATGTATTGAGAGTTAATTATGTATCTCGAAGGAACCAAAATTGGGATTCTCAATAATTATGCAAAATGTCAGAATTTTCTGTAATTAAGCTCTAAACTGTTCGAATTTATGTTATTTGCCCTTTTTATTTTTTATTTTTGGACTAGGTTGAACTAAGGCCCTAAAACATGGAATATTTACTAGAATTTGTAATAAATGGTTTGATTTGATTTTGTGTATTGTCGGTTCGGTTTATCAGTTTAGTATGTTCACAAATTGAAATCTATAAACCAATATAATATTACATAAAATCGAACCGATAATACACAAATCGTGACACAAAACAAAAAATCGATAAATCGAACTGAATCATCCTTTACTTTAGACCCCTCATCTAATGTAAAGGTTGATCCAAAATTTAATAATTTACATATTAGTTCTATTGAAATTAATAAATTATACAATAAATTAAGTTTCATAAGTTAAATGCAAATTTTAGGTCATAGGTTCACCCCCACTAGTCTGGCTAGCTAATGAGTTGTTCTTTCGGGCGGGAAGTAGGCCGGACTCTACAGGCAGACATTCTTTCTTGATTTTTCAGTAAATAATGTTCTCTAAGCTATTTATCAATATGAGTTGGCCGTAATACAATATATAAGGTATTGATTCTACTATGGTCAATGAGAATTAGTTATTGACGACAGACAAACCGGTAAATCCCAACCAGAAAGTTGATAATCTGTTGGGATGCCAAAGCCAAAAATACTCCACAACATATGATTCAACTATGGAAAATGCAGACCATCTTAGCTAGTTTCATAGTCTAGTTTATATATATTTGTAAAGTCAATTTTGGGCAAATATTTTGCTTCTAATTTTGTTGTATTTGTAACTTTTTGATTTAGTTAATCATATGTGCGATACTGCAATTCTGTATATACTTTAACCATGACAATATAACTCGTTACATTCATTGCATGTTTGCCCCCTTCATTAGTTAAGAAGGACAACTTGTTGATGTGAAAGTTGTGGCGATGAACAAAGTAAATGGGAGAAACGAAGTTTTATAGCTATTGTTGGTGTGTTAGTCCACAATGTCTTTATTCATAGAGTAACAAACACTTTGGAAAAAATCACAATCATGGCTTATATTTGCATCAACGGCGGCATATTAGACTTGAATCCCTCAATGTCCAAAAATGAAGGATTAAGGTTAAGAGCTTTAAGGATGAAGGAGGTAGAAAATACAAGGATATATAAAACATAATCTTGTGAAGGATAGAGATTTAAGTTGAATTCCTGAAAGTTACACACTAATATCTATTCTTGTGCCTTTTCATTCTCATAACAATTTTGTGTTCAAATTTTACAACCATCCTCGAAAACCATACTGGATAGTGAGTTGACAACATTATGTATATTATGGATAGTCCAATAACTAGACCACAACCGAAAACCATGAGAACCGCTTGCCAACTTATCAAATCTCCTTCTTCTTCTTCATCATCATCTAGCTCAACTAGAGTTGTCGCTTGAAGTACCCCATTATCACCACTGCAATCTTTTGAGAGTGGCAATCCACGTAACCCATCATTCCCTTGGTATGAACGGCTCTCAAACGTATCAAAATGTTTTCCTTTGGGAATGCATCCAACAAGATGATTATGAGAGAGATTTAAGACTGCAAGAAATGGGAGGGATACAACTTGTGGAATTTCACCGCCTATTTTGTTGGATGAGAGATCCAACGATTCAAGTACATATAAATGTTGCAATGATGCTGGTATAATACCCTCCAAGCCATTATGAGATAGGTTCAGTGTATAGAGTCCAACGAGAAGATCTCCAATAATGCTTGGAATGTGACCTTTAAATCTATTCTTTGAGAGATTCATAATTATGTTTGTTTTCAGAACATGAAAAAATTCACGATCTGATCCCTTTGTTGTAACTATCAAAGTATTCATGTAATAAATAGAATATGCATCAGCAACATACTCTCGAGTTCCACTGTTCTCACCAATGATTTTCATGGCTTGAAAATTCTCGAAGGCTCACTGGTAAATTTCCACTAAATCCATTGGATGAGAGATCTATGACTCGAATTCTAGCATACAAGTTGTCTGTCCTTGAATCACTTATAGGGCCGTGCAACTTATTTGATCTCAAACTTAAAATCTGCAAATCAGGTAGGCCTCCCAACCAACTTGGAAATGTGACATTCAACTCATTGTTGCCTAAATCAAGGAATTCCAAATATCTGCAATTGATCAACGATGGCGGAACTTTCCCCTTCAGCTTATTCCCGTACAAGTTAATGATGATGAGTTGGTTTCCTATATTAAAAGTTGTATTAATCGTCCCACTAAGACAATTATTGCTTAAATCCAATATCCAAGCTGTTCTCAGCTCACCCAAACATTGTGGGATTGGTCCGTTCAAATGATTGCTTCCCAAGTCTAGCACTCTCAGTGTTTTCTGAATGCAGACGGTTGAAGCAATCTGTCCACTGAAATTATTTTGGGAAAGAATAAGAAGTTGTAGTTCCTGCTGGTCTAGGAGTGACTTTGTAATAAGACCTTGCAACTGATTTTTTTTAGACTAACGTAAACCAATGTTTTGGACTTGAACTCCTGAATTTTGCCACTGAAAGAGTTATTGCTCAAGTCTAATTCAAGTAGCGATGGGAGGGAGAATATCCAGGAAGGTATAGTCCCATTCAAGTAGTTTGATGACAAGAAGAGTGTTTGTAGGTTTTGGAGTCCACTTACGTTGGATGGATTAGGAATGTTCCCTGAGAGATTAGAATAACTCAAATCCAAGTACACCAATGAATTTAGATGGCTAAATGATTCAGGTATCTGACCAGTCAAATTCACACCACTGAGATATAAGCCCATGAGTGATGCATAGCTATTCCATATGGAGTGGGGAACCTAACGTTGAGCTGGGGATTGGATGATAAAAGAAGGAATTCCAATTTGGAAAGGTGGAAAACTCTTTCAGGCAATACCCCACGTAACTGTGTGTGTGAAAGCTGTAGAGTTGTTAAATAAGAAGAGCAATTCAGAGGAATGGTGGAAGAGATGTTCACAAATTCAAGGAAAAGCTCTCTTAATTGGGTCAAGTTCCTAAGGAGCAGTTCAAAACTGTAAGGCCTGAGTCTAAGACCATATGGATCGTTAGTCCATATACGAAGAGAGTATAATTTAGAAAGGTGAGAGATTTCTGCTGGGATTAGACCTGTAAAACCTGAATACGACAAATAAAGATGCGTCAAGCTAGAAAACTCACCAAATTTAGGTGAAATGAGTGATCCAGAGAAATATTATAAGTCAAGCCGTTTGAGATTGAAGAGCTGAAATAGGCTACTGTTGGAATGAAATTTGCCTTGAAGTTCGCTGCAACGGATATCAAGCTCAATTACTTGTCCCGTCATCACGTCACAATGAATTCCATTCCATGAGCAACAATCTGTTCTCTTGTTCCATGAAAAACTTGTATCCTCATAACAGTAACCAGAAGCATTAGGATTAATGGTAAACATATGCTTGAATTGTAGAAGAGCATGAGCTTGATCTTTGGGGCACAAATGAGGTAAGGATGAGGAGAAAGCAAGTTGACAGAGAAAGGGATATAGCATAAAAAATAGTACAAGTTTTACACAATCCATTGCTGCACTAAAATGATCAAAACTAATTATGTTTAAGAAATCAAGAAACATTTGCTTTGTGTCTCCATTCAATAATTTTGATGAGGTATATATAGTAGAAATTAAGCGAAGAAAAATCTACTACTGCATGTTGCTGTGGAGTAATCAAATTCCAAGAAGGTTACCTAGTCACTTTCAATCAAATTTAAGTTGGCATTTACATAATGGCTTATTCGGTTGAAAGCATCCCTCCACTTGCATTTTGTCTGATGCCTTATCATAAAAAAGGTCTTTGTTTTGGTTCTCTTAACAGTCAAACAGAAAAGAAGAAGAAAATTTCTACTTTGCTTTCTATGCAAAATGAAGAGAAAATAGACTTGTGGTCAGTTGATGTGTTATTAATAATTTTAATTTAGCATGTCATGTTCTTAAATCTGAAAAATTAAACAGATCATGCTTGAACCTGTTCAATATTTGTTAATTACTTTCCAGATACATATTTCCACTATTTTGGAACTGAAAGTAATAAATCAGGTGTGAGCTGTGATGGAATGCCTCAATGATCTTATTTTGCATAGTACATGTTTAGGCAACAACCACAACGTTGCCAGCCATAAAAAAAGTAAAATGAGAAAGCATTCATTTATTTAATCTTGTTATGAAATAGTACTACATTTAACTATATAACCTAATCTTACATGATGGAGAGTAATGTTTCTTGAGAATATTAATAACCTTAAAAGTAGGAAACAATTATTTAATTAATTTTAATTCTTAGAGGAGAGAGAAAAGACTAGATGAGTATTAGTGTTGAAATCTTGACGAAAGCATTTCCAGTCAAGAAAAAAGGAAAACACCTCGAGCTTGATAGAACCAATTTTCCACGAGAATGTACTCTGTCATCTTGTTCATATATTCTATATTATTGATTCATTTAGTCCAACTAGACAAATACTGTGAACTATAACTTAAGCAAAGAAAAATCTACTACTGCATGTTCTTTGGAGTAATCAATTCCAAGAAGGTTACCTAGTCAGTTTCAGTCAAATTTAACTTGTGAATTACATAATGGCTTATTTAGTGTAATTCTACTTTAAAAATTTTTTAGACTAATAAAATCAACCGTTTATTTTGAAAACACAAGGTACATGGCATTATTTACACTAATTCCATTCAACTTAAAATTATACATATGAACAATATTTTTTTTTTTTAGTTATACCATGTACTTGTTTTGCCACTTACTGGTCACTTATCCAATTTTGTACATATTTACTCCGCGGTAATAATAAAAAGTTTCTTGTGATTTGTTTTTAATTGACTTGATTGTATGAAGTTAATCTAACGGAAAAAATTCTCAAAGTCAATGTACAAGTCATTGCACAAGACTTCAAATGAATGTGGGAGTATCAAAAATTTCGAATTCTCAAGTCAAGTCATTGCGTAGAAAGTTCCTAGCGATAGCTATAATAGAAAGATCCTATCACTTGTAAAGACGTCACAATCCCAAGTTTCTGCAAGTAGTCTAGACCAAATTGTTATGCACTATTAAGCTAATTTATCAAATAGTACTACCAGATATAACTATCCTAAATAATGCAGAAAAAATTACTTTGAATATGATCTCTAGCACAAGAAAACAGTTATTTGATCAATATAAATTCTTATAGGAAAAATAAAAGTGAAGGGAAGCCTTGGAAATGATCGAGCCATGAAAGCAGTTATTAATGCTTGCATTAGCTAAGACTGTCTACATCGCGATTTTTGGGGTGGATACTTTCTCCAAACCCTACTACTGTAAGATGCTTTTAAGAAGAAAAGTTTATAAGAGTGATAATTGGTGTAGAAACTTTGACGAAGATGAATACAACTCAAGTTTGATGGAACCGATTTTCCAAGAACATATTTAGAACTTGGAGTGGGGACTTTCTTTGGATCCTACCAGACTGTCTGTTTCTTAAAGGAGAAAGAAAAGTTTATAAGAGTGACAAATGGTGTAGACCTTGAATTCTTGAAAAGTCATATGCTTTGTGCATTATTTTTAGATTTAGAATTTTTGTTTTAAATAAAAAATTCATAAAAACAAATTTTAATGGAAAAAATAATTAAATTGCTTGAGTGACTTTGAAATAAAAGATAAGGTTAAGTGGCTTTCTGAAATAAAAGTCCTGAGAGAAAACTTTCTTATAATTGCAATTCAAACTTTGTATAGCTTTCTCTGTTTTTATTTTACTTTCAATGGGCACCTATATATACAGAAATTTATGAGAGATAAAAAAGGCAACAAAAGATTTATTAGTATCCTCCTGATTTGGTTCTAACAGTCAGGAGGATATTAAGGAACTATTATGGAATAAATCTTGATTGAGGAGATCCTTGTGATATGGCAGCACATTAAATGAGATTTGATATCAAGTAATTAGCTCTTTCCTTGTGTGGATAATGAACCATAGCTGCAAGTCTTTCCTTATTCTTTTTGCCCTTTTTCAAGCTAGAGGCAATGACCGAATGTACTCTAGCTTGTCCCTAAAATGCCAAAACAGGAGTTTTGACAAAGGTTTGGTGAAGATATCCGTAATCTGATGAGATGAGGAAATATATCGAGTTGTCAATGCTTCATTAGCTACCTTCTCACGAATAAAGTGGTAGTCAATCTCTATGTACTTCGTGCGGGCCTGTTTCCTGGATTTATAGTCATGTACAATGCACTTCTGTTATAACAAAAGCGTTGTGGTGGTTCATGTAATTTAATTCCAACACCTCTTAGTAAGAAGGTAATTCATACTAGTTTTGCCGTTGTACTTGCCATTGACCTATATTCTGCTTCGGAACTTGATCTCAAAATTGTTGGTTGCTTCTTTGATGACCAAGAGATGCAATTAGCTCCTAGATATATACAGTACCCAGTAATGCTTTTTCTAGTGTCCGGACATCCTACCCAATCAGCGTCACAAAATTCATATAGCTTTAGAGGACTTTGGGCAAGAAATTTGATTCCATAGTGCATTGTTCCTTTGAGATAGTGAAGAATTCTCTTTACCGCTTTCATGTCTCCTTCTATTGGCTCATTCAATGTTTGGCATACTTTATTGACTGCTTGGACGATGGTAGGACGTATATACGTTAGATATTGAAGTGCACTGACTAGACTTTGATATTTCTTTGCATTAACTAGCTTTGAGTTCTCTGTTGTTGGTTGTGATTTCAATGCCATTGGTGTATTGAAATGAGAACTTTCTATAAGGTTTGCTCGGTTGAGAAGATCTTTCGTGTACTTTTCTTGTGAAAGAGTAATGCCTCCTGGAAAATATTGTACTTCTAGCCCAAGAAAGTAATGTAATTTTCTCAAGTCCTTCAATGTAAATTCCAAGCTGAGTTGAGTTATTAAAGTCTGTATAAACTCTTCATTATTGTCTGTAAGCACAATATCATCAACATAAATTAGCATGATCACAATAATATTCTTTTTTCTTAAAATAAATAAGAGTCTGCCCTGCTACAAACAAAACCAATGTGAATTAAAAATTGACACAATCTGTTGAACCAAGCACGGGGTGCTTGTTTGAGTCCATAGATTGATTTATTTAGCTTTCACATTTAGTTTGAGATATTTGGATCCTTAAATGCCAGCGGTTGCTCCATATACACGGTTTCTTTTAAGATTATAACACCCCACATTTTTTAGCTAGCAATCAAATCGTCGTTCTTACGTGCGTAAGCTCTAATTTCATGGTTTATATTAAAATTCATGTATCTTGATCCTTCTCTTAGTGTATGAAGTGATTATGAGGTGAAAAGTGTTCATAAAAATCACTTGGAGCAAGGTTGAGCTAAGAGTCATTCATTCATCCAAAGTTTGATATTCGATTCTTCAAGAGTACACTTTGAATGTGGATAACTTTGATACACATAGAATTTTTCATCTCAAGACCTACCAAATTGTAGATAATTGAATTATCTTTCTAACAATATCAATTTTGCCAAAAATCGATAATCGAGCAAAAAGTTACGGCATTTTCCGTGTGAGGCAGTAAGCCGGCGCGATCTTGACGTATGAAGTCGACAGCGCCTGGACACAAAACCTGATGTGGATTAAAGTTATTTACGCATTATTTCAGTTCCTAATGGGTCTATGGGAATTTCGGTCACTTTCCCTCAACCAAAATCCGTCTATAACATAGGATTTCAGCCCCAAGAAGCCAAAAAATTGCCTATTATTCACTCTTCCTCTCAAAAATCAAAACCCTAACTCCTTCCCCAAAGATCAAGAACCCATCTCTAGGATCAAGAATTTCAAGAAGACATTAAAATTCGTATTCCGTTCTTCTAACTATGAAATCTAAGGTACATGGGGTTTTTCTAAACTACATGGGCATAAGAAAAATTATTTCAACAATATTTAAACATTGTGAAATCATGAATTTTGAAAGGGTTTTAGAATTTATATTACAATAATGCTTTACGAATTCTTTAATGACATTATTGTTTGGTCTTGAGGCCTTTCCCCTAAATTGATTTGTAATCGTATATATATATGTATGTATTTATGTGTTTAAAATTGATAATTGAATTGAGAGCATGACTATTTACGCTCCCCCTCATGTTGCAACAGCTCTTGATTTTAGAATGTTATTTAGAAGCATGGTATCTATGTTCTGACTATTATTGAATGATTTAAGATTGATCTTTAAATCGATGGGAGGGGATTTTGCATGTTGATAATTATTGAATATTTGTAATGAAAGAATTGCATGGTTTGCCAAAAATTCATAAGCACCACATGTTTGTTGAAATGATTGAAAGGAAAGCATAATTTGATAAATGTATTGAAGAATGAATCTTCTTGAATTATTTGAAATATGGTTATCTAAACTTTATGTTTTGAAAGAGAAGACTGTGATGTGAAATTTTATGGATCAGAAACATGACTTGAAAGTCTTGGTATGACGATACCAATACGGAAAATGCCATAGTAATTTAGAACAGAATAGAATGCAGATTTTCATTCGGATTTTCAGATTTTGAACATAGAATGATTCATGTTTAGAAAAGGCTAAAATTGTTCTTAAAGAGAGATAGATGGTTACCCGAAGAAGGCATGAGTTCAGAAAACTCATTGCCCAAAACCATATTTCGTCGATATGGGTCCCCTAGAGGGATTACACGCTGACCTAGTACCCTATGGTGTATCAGAATCAGAAACTCTAACTCTTGCGGTAAACTTGGGTTGGGGACTTAGCTGCCAAGATAAGGAAGGATTCCATATAGCTCGTGGACTGTTAGACTTGTAGGGTGGACCATCTAACTCAGAAGTAACACAAAGATCAGAACTGCATTGACAAGAATGTTTCATGATTATCAAAGAATTGCCCCTGTATTTTAAACTATATCATGCATGATGTTTCATGAATTTCTCTCATCTATTTTATATATATAACTTCATTATTTGGGATTGCTCTGTGTACCAGTACTTTGGTATTGACCCCATATATTTCAAGGTCTAAAACTCAGTCCAGGGGTCCTCTAAATCGTAGAAGTGTCAAACAGCAGTGTGCAGTTGGTGAGCCTTCTTTCTTTCGGAAGGCCTATTCTAGATCATTGTTATTACATTTTATTTTGGGTCCGACTGGGGGCCTTGTCCCAGTCTTATTTCAGACTTATGATGGATCTTATGATGTAGAGATTTCCCAGACGGGTGTTATATGTCTAGAATATTCAGAACTTTTTTTTCAATTTGTTCAAGTTTATGAGTTTGACCATGATACCGTCTTATATTATTTTCTTGCAAATTTTCTTATATTATATGAATATTGTGCTTGATTACCAGCGCCTTCATGGTTCGGGATGGAAGGCATTTTTGATGTTCAATTGCCTTAAAATTTCCATCTTGACGAGATTGCAATAGCTAGCACAAATCTTATGGTTGTAGCTCTTACAACTGGAGTATAGGTTTCTTCATAGTCTATGCCTTTCACTTGTGTATACCCTTGTGAAACTAGACAAGCTTTGTATCATTCTATTGATCCATATTCCTTGAATTTGACTAGATAAATCCATTTTGAACCAACTATATTAGTGTTTGATGGTCTGGGCACAAGGGTCCAGGTGTGATTTTTATGTAGTTCTTGTATCTCTTCTTTCATTGCTTCTTCCTAGTGCGAGTGGGCAAGGGCATCTCTGTGTGATTTTGGGGTTGTAAAGCTGGTAGTTGCGATGAAGGTGCGGTGATGCAATTTTCTTCCCCGTTGATATCTTTTTTCTCGAATTTGTTGAGTTTCATTTGCAAGGTTAGGATCTAATTTTGGATCATTCCTCGACTTTATTCGAGTTACTATAGGAGTGTCTTTTGAGGCTTACACTAGACCTGCACATAAATTGTTAGAAGTAGAAGTTAGTTTTTCATTCAAATTAGGTAACTCGTGAAGAGGTTGATGTGCAATTGTTCGAGAATCATGGTAGTCTGAGTTTGTATATCCACTACTCAAAGATTCTGGTTCTTCATTGCCAACTATGAGTTGTTCATTTTCTATTGCATGAGTTTCGATATTTTCTGTCGCATTTTCCAATTCATTAGTGATCTCCAACATGGTGTCATTTTCTGACTCCACATCGCATAGCTGAGGTGACTTCTCATTTTCCTTTTGAGATTCGGAGACATAGTCTTCGCCAAATAGAGTACATGATGCCCCTTTTTGAATCTGTGGACCATCTTCGTTAGTGGATTTCAATTGATGTGAACTCCCTTTCTCAATCATAAGGTCAGTCTCTTTCTTTCTCCACGCATCTGAATCTGGAAATGTGAAGGAACGTAAGGAAAAGTATTTTCATAAAAAACATGTTGTGAAATCCAAATTTATTAGTTAATGGATCAAGACACCTATAACCCTTGTGAATAGGGTTGTATTCAAGGAAAACACAAGGATATGTTTTCTTTGCAAGCTTGTTCTTACCGTAGTCTCTTAAATATGGAAAACATCTACATCCAAAAATTTTCAGACTTCGATAGTCAGAATGACGATTAAACAATTTAAAGAAAGAAGTTTCCATTTTCAGAATTGTGGAAGGCATGCGATTTATGAGAAAGCATGCTGTTGGAAAAGCATCAACCCAATATTTACTGGGAAAGTTTGCCTGAAAAAGAAAGGTGAGACTTGTTTCAAAATGTGACGATGCTTCCTTTCAGTTACACCATTTTGTTCAGGAGTGTGTGGACAAGCAAATTGATGATGGATACTACATTGAGATAAATGATTTTCAAACTCAGTTGATATGAATTCACCTCCACCATCACTTTGAAAAAAAATTATTTTCCTTTCGAACTGATTTTCAATTTGCCTTTGAAATTTAAGAAAGTTGTCAAAGAAATCAGATTTCTTCTTTAGAGGAAAAAACCTCAACAATAATTGCATAGTATTTAAATTGTTGGCAAGATAAAATTGGAGTAGGACCCCACAAATCACAATGCAACTTATCTAGAGGAAATCTCGAAACATTATTGGATGAAAAAAAAGGAATTCGGCAATTCTTTCCCATTTGACAACTAATATAAAGAGGTTTTTCTTTTTCCTAGCTGGAAACATTGATTAAATTTCTTGAGTGCAGGAGATCCAAAAGTTTTGGATGAGGGTGACCCATTCTCTTGTGTCGGATGTTTTCGGACGCAGGATTTTTAAAACATAAAGGGTTTGATGCTTTATTTCATCTAGTGCATACAACCCTCTGTTTTTGCGTCCTTTAGCACGTAGTTTGCCCTCCTATGACTTAACAAGGAAATTGTCAACATCGAATGAAATGATAGATGAATTATCTTGAGCTAATTGTCTCACAGATAGCAGGTTCTTTTTAATATTTGGAACAACCAGAACATTTTTAAGGTCTAAAGTACCATTTTGAGTCTCAAATTTACCTTCACCAATATGAGAAATATTCAAGTTTTCCCCATTACCAACAAGAATTGTACCATTACCTATATAATGCATGACTTTAGAGAGTTTACCTGTGTCATTTAAAATGTGTCTTGTTTCTCCCGAGTCTTCATACAGATTTGGATCTTCTTCAGCTTTCAAACTCATCGTAGCTAGTGCTTTTGGTAAATTGTCTTCCGATTGGAATGAATGGTCAGACCGATTCCAACACTTAAGGGCAGTATTGAACTTTCCACATATTTAACATTTCACAATGTTTTTTCCATGTTGGTAAGGCGAGTTTTGTTTCCAATGGACATTTTTCGCAATCTGCTCATTCTTGTTGTCACTGAAGTTAGAGTTTTGGTGAGAGTTTGGATTGTACCTTGCTACTGGATTGAATCCTCTGCCTCTAGAACTGAATCTGCCTCCGCCTCGACCCCATCCTCGTCCTCTTTGCTGATAAAGGCTTGGTCATGGCGTAACATGCTTTCTTTTTCTTTGTTGTTGTTATTAAGTATCTGTTCATAGTCTTGCAAGGATAGAACAAACTGATGATAAGTGACATAAGGTGGTTTAGTTAGCATAGCAGTTCGGAAGTCCTGGTATCTTGGTCCAAGACCTCTAGCCAACTGAAACACCTTTTTTGTTTCATTTACTGGTTTCTTGATTGCTGCAAGACTATCACAAACGCTCTTGAATTTCTTAAGATATTCATCTAGTGAGGAACTTCCCTTTTTTAAGGTCATTAAGATATTATCAAGCATCATTTCTTTTTCTATATTATGAGAAAGAACTTGTTCTTCAATAGATTTCCATACCTTGTAAGCTGGGGTTTTATTTTCAAGGGCAATCAGTACCTCTGTTTCAATGTTCCTTAGCAGCCAGGCCTTCAATAAACCATCATTCTTTGCCCAGCGAATATAATTTGGATTTGGATCAGCTTTCCCATCATCTTTGGTAATCTCCTTTGCTAGCTCAATGATATGCCATGTCTAAACTTTTAATCAATGGATCCATCTGAGATCGCCATGGAAGATAATTAAAGCTATCAAGTTTCAGAGAAATGAGGCTGGAACACTGATGAAGAACTTGTAGAGTAAGTTCAGGTTCAGTGGTGATACGAGCGGAAGAGGCCATCGACTTAATCTCTCGTGTTGCTCTGATACAAAGAAAGCTTTCTTAGAATTGCAATTCAAACTTTGTATTGCATTCTCTATTTTTATTTTACTTACAATGAGAACCTATATATACAAAAATTCACGAGAGATAAAAAAGGCAACAAAAAATTGATTAGTATCCTCCTGATTTGGTTCTAACAATCAGGAGGATATTGAGGAACTATTATGGAATAAATCTTGATTGAGGAAATCCTTGTGATATGGTAGCACATTGATTGCGATTTGATATCAAGTGTTTAGCTCTTTCCTTGTGTGGATAAAGAACCATAGCTACAGGTCTTTCCTCATTCTTTTCACTTAGTTGTGTGCCCATTTGGACTATTAACTCTGATTATAATCAATTTGATTTTTAGAGGGGAGAGAAAGACTGGCGAAGACTTTCAAGTCAAGAATTGGAAAAAAGAAACACCTTGAGTTTGATGGAATCAATTTTCCACAAAATGTACTCTACTAATGGAAGACAATTCATGACTCCAGACATGACCTGTTGTTCATATATTTAACACCACTGATTCATTAAATCCAACTAGACAAATATTGTAAACCACAAAACAAGCAAAGAAATATCTATTATGGTTACTTCAGAGTAATCAATTCCAAGAAGGCCACTTAGTTACTTTCAGTCAAATTTTAAGTTGTCAATTACTAAAAAATATTTTTGGACTATTAAAATCTTCGATTTATCTTGAAAGCAGTAAAATCTGGATATTTCTTAGAACGTGTTCAAGGTACATGATGTTAATTACTCTAATTCCATTCAACTTCAAATGATATATATCAGCGTGATAATTTTTCTTTTAACGATATCACATTTGCTTTGCCGCCTACTGTTCACTGATCGTAACTTTGTAGATATTTACTCCGTGATTGTAATATAAAGTTTGCTGTAATTGGATTTCAAATCACTTGATAGTATGAAGTTAAAGTAATGGAAACAAAAATATCAAGTCAATGCACGAGTCGTTGCTCAAAAATCAAAGAATTCTGGAAAAGTCTTTTAGCGTGATAATTGGTGCGTAGACCTTGACCAAAACTTGTCATGTCAAAATCATGACAGTATCAATTGGGGTAATAGACCTTGACTAATAGCAACAACAGAAAGGTCCCTTCACTTGTAATGGCACATGCATTTTGTCTGATACCTTATCATAGACAAAGTTTTCTCTGCAAAATGAAGAGAGAATTGACTTGTGTTCAGTTGATGTGTTATTAATAATTTTAATTTAATATGTCAGGTTCTTAAAGGTGGAAAATCAAACAGGTCATTCTTGAGCCTGTTCAATGTTTGTTAATCACTTTCCAGATTCATATTTCCACTATTTTGGAACTGGAAGTGATGAAGCTGAGAGTTGTTTTGGAGATTAATCAGGGATGAACCGCGATGGAATGCCTCGATGATATACCAGTTGGGTGTCTGAACAAAGTCCCAGTTGGAGATCATTCAGCATAGTATTTCGGCTAGAGACTACTGCATATGTTAATTGATTGATAGTGTAATAGGTGATGATCATGCTAATAGCTAAGTCAACCCAAAAGAATCTACATAATCTTTCTTAATGTATATTAAGTAGACATTGAATCCCCTCGATTAATTTCTCTGTGTGTTTATTTTATTATTTTTCAAATCTCACAAGTTAAAATTCCATCTCGGCCACTATCAGGAATAGGACATACCACACAAACTTAATTGGCTAGGACAAGAGTATTACTTGGTGTAGTATAAACCTTGACAATAACATTACAAGTGTTCCAACTCTACTATGCTTTTGAATCTGTGTGGTTTGTTTATAACTTTATATATTAGGAATAGGACGTCATTTTGCTAATGTATCAAGGTTACGATGGAAATCTAGATGCATACAGCGCCTTACATAGTATGCAAGGTTGAGCCAATTTTGCACGAGAATTTACCTGCTGATGGAAGACAATGTAGGAGTCTAGACATGGCATCATGTTTTTCATAGATTCAATACCACCGATTTATTAGGTCCAACTATATTGAACATTTTTTCTATTTGCAATGCCTAGCCCTCCCTGTTTGTACTTAATAACGGCTAACTGATTTATCTTTAGGACTCTTGTTTTCTTTAGGACTCTTGTTTTATTTTTGTACTTATCAGCTTTGGTATATTTAAGATTGTATTGTAGTAGGTCGCTTTGTTACCAAGATTTGCTCAGAGTTGTATGTAATACAAAACCTATAAAAGCCAATACAGAGAATCAATAAAAATTATCGTTCACTACCAGCTCTTCTCTCCATCTTTATGGTATCAAGAGCTCTATATCTTTAACAAGCTTGATCCTTTTGTTTTTCCTTTTTTTTCTATTTTTCCCCAGCCCAAACACCTCACACCTAAATGGACCCAAATACAAGCATCGTCAATGCCGACAACATCTCCAACTCAAAGATTGTTGTCCAGTTCAATCCGGTTACTCAACTCCCCATCAAACTTGTTGTTAGCCATAACATTTCATTGTGGAAGGCACAGGTGTCCGTGATTATGCGTGGACACAACCTCTTTGGTCATCTTGATGGGTCGATAACAATCCCCTCCAGAACTATATCTGAAAACAACCTAGAAGTACACAATCCTAATTATGTTTCCTAGTTTCAATAAGATCAGCTTATAAAAATGCTATCTTGGCAACTGTGGATGCGACCATTGGCAGTACAGTCGCTTCTGCCACAAATGCAAAAGTCGCTTGGGACTCCTTGCATACTGCTTATGCAAATAAGTCTCAAACTCGTATCTTTAGTCTTAGAGACCGTCTAGCCCGCGTTTCCAAAGACTCTCGCTCTGTTGCAGACTATCTCCATCAAGTTCGACCTATTTGTGATGAACTTGCCACTGCTGGATCCCCCGTATCCAATGAAGAATTGATTGTCAAGATTCTCACAGGCCTTGGATCTGAATTTCGAGCACTTTTAGCCGCTATCTGTGCTCGAGATTTAATAATCCCCCATGAAGAACGTCTTCATATGAAAAGTTTCTTCATCATGAGTGTCACACCCCTTTTTTAACCAAAAAGAATATGATTTAAGTTTGAAAGGATTTTTATTATTAAAGTGAAAAAATAAAAATTTATTTCGAAAAGGACTTTTAATAATAAAAAATCAGAGTCGCCACTTGGCATAAATCTGGTGTGCCAAGTCACCTTTGAAAAATCCTTTTCAAAATGATTTGACTCTTTAAATTGGTTTGCAAATAGAGATTTTGGCTAAGAAATTCTATTGACCGAGGGAAAGGTGTTAGGTACCCCTTGATCCCATGGTTTGACCATGATCGATTGGTGGAGTATATCGGCTAATTTGATACTATGAATGTATAAATCACACAAAAACAATCAAACAAACAACAAACAAAATGAATCCCAAAAATATAATGGCTGGTCTAATTATACAGTCCCAAAATAAAAAATGCAAAAATTTAAACCTACGCTAACCTACGCTAATCCTAAACTACGCTCCAATGCTTTATCCGATGCCTCGAGCCTTCGTCACGGACGTCCTCCGAGTACAAAACACTTCGGGGCATTCCCCGATGAATAAGTACAATATAAACTCGAGGCATTCCCCGGCGAATGAATACATCTTCAAATCTTGTGCGATAAAGTAGAAAGAACTATTCACATGCACATTCAAACATTCAACAAAACACGTTCCTAAAATTTGCCTACCCAAATTAGCATTTGCCTACCCATTTAACGATCTAAAACAGTCATACTATCGATTTCACAAACTTGATATTTATTTTGAATTAAACAAAACAACAATAAACCAACATTAATCTAAATTCACCCTTTTATCAATTTTTTAATTCCGCCCCAAATTCACACTTTTCAAAATCTGAAACCAACATTAACCAACACACAACAAAGATTCAAACATACCAAACACACAAATCATTTGCAATTACGTAAATTAAAGGGATAGAAGATAGAATTGGACCTTCCAGATGCTTTCAATTGACTTAAAAAGAGAATAAAAGTTGTCTTGGATCCTTGAAGAATACCACAACTCAACTACAAGCCAACTCCGATAAGAAAATCTCCAAAATTTGACTCGAAATGCAGAAACCATAAAGAACAGTGAACCCAACACCTAAATTTACAAGAGAACCCTAGAAACTATGTGCCCAGAATTTTGATGAACTCTGGAAGCAGCTACAACTGATGGAGAAAGGCAGATTCCGGTGAAGTTTAGTATTTTTCTACCAGATTTACCTAGAAACCATGGGAAAATGGAGAAATTTTGGGATTTTGGGACTGGATTGGCCGAATCGATGAACTAGAGTCGATTCCGGTGAAAGTTTTGCCAGAAATAGCTCAAAAAGGACCGAATTTCTCACCAATTTTCTATTTCACTCATTCCCTTCCCCATTTCAATCCATTTTTATTATTTTCTCCATTTTTTTGCTTCATCCAGTCTGTTCTCCCTTCACGACCTCTCACTCTTGATCTCTCTTTACTCTGTGTGTGTCCTCTATAGGAGGAGGATGATGGCTTCTCCTTTTTTTGCATTTTTTTCTATGTGTGTCTATGTCCCTATGTGTTTGTATTCTCTCCACCAGAAAAGGAATTTGAGTTAGCTTCCCCAGAAAAGGAATTTCAGTTAGCTTCCCCCCTTTAGAATTGTGTAGGTCCCTGTATGTATATGCGTGTCATTGTGTTATTGTTACTATATGGGCCCTTTTCTATTTTTGGGTGTGAGAATTGTATGTGATGGATATTGAGAATACGTGAGGGTGTGGATAAATGTGTTTTGTTGTGTGGGAAAATCTTGTATAGCATGTGTGAACCTATTTTTTTTTGTGTGTGAATTATGTGTGGGGCCCATAAGGGAGTGCATAAGGAGGGTGCGAGGAATGTGTTAGTATTATGTGGCATGGTGAGGTTTCAAAAGTATCATGAATTTGGTTATTTTTTCCCTTTTGGAGAAAAATTATCAACTAAAAAGAAAGGTGTAGGGGAAGGTGAATTAAATGAGTAAAATATTTTTAAGGAGGGACAAAATTGTGTGTCTACATCATGCCCCCTTTGGATGTAAACAAAAAGTATTTTTATACAAAGAAGTATACAACGAGACAAAAGTTTGTCTCGATCATTATTCAAAAGGAAGAAAAATAAAGACAGACACAATCGAGTCTTTATTTGGGCATTCTACCTATCCCAAGTTATGTAGGGATCAAGTCCCGTGTAGTTCAAGGATTGAGAAGGAAGGATTGTGCCAAGTTGTAGAGTCAAGTGAGGCATCATCGAGGTTTCGGTCCACGGCTCTATCATTACATCGAAAATGAAAATTACAAGTTAAAAAGATAAATGAAATTACAAAAGTCCTATCTATGCAGCTTCTTTTAGACTCCTGACATGAGTTTCTGATGTTTTCAAAATTGACAAAAGATATGATCTTCTCTGGGTATAAACTTGAGAATATATTCTGTCTCTATACAAAATTTGATGTTGGAGATGAACTCACAAATTGACCATGTTCTTTCGGTTGTCCTTCTGAACCTTGATCTTGAATTTGGAAATCTTCACCCTGTTCTTCAGAGGGGCTCCGACTTACAAGTTCTTTGCCTTATTACCGGAATTTCAATTTCATCACCCTGTTCTCCAGGCGGGCTCCTGACTTTCTATTTTTTAATCTTTTGATTTTTAATTTCATTTCCCTATTCTTTGGGCGTACTCTCGACTTGTAATTTCCTCACTTTATTGCCTTTCAGTTGCTTCACTTTGTTGCTTAACTTTCAACCTCTTAACCTTGTTACTTGACTTTCTATTTATTTACCCTATTCTTGAAGTGGGCTCCTAACTTGCAACTTCATCACCGTGTTCTTCAGGTGGGCTCCTGACTTGCTATTTCATCACCCTATTTTTCAGGTAGGCTCCTGACTTGCTATTTCATCACCCTGTTCTTCAGACAGGCTCTTGACTTGCCATTTCATCACCTTATTTTTCAGTTGGGCTCCTGACTTTCAATTTCATCACCTTGTTCTTCAGGCGGGCTCCTGAGTTTCTATTTTCCTCACTCTGTTCTCCGAACAAGCTCTCGACTTTCAATTTCATCATTCTACTCTTTGGGTGGGCTTTCGAGTTGCAATTTCTTCACTTTGTTCTCTAAGAAAGATCTCAACTTTAAATTTCATCACCCTATTCTTCGGGAGGGCTCTCGAGTTACAATTTCTTCACTCTGCTCTCCGGGAGAGCTCCCGTCTTTCAATTTCATCACCCTATTCTTCAGGCGAGCTACCGATTTTTAATTTCATCACCCTATTCTTTGTGCGGGCTCCCGACTTACCATTTCATTACCCTATTCTTTAGGTGGGCTCCTGACTTGTCATTTCATCACTCTATTCTTTATGTGGGCTCCTGACTTGCCATTTCATCACCCTGTTCTTCAGGCGGGCTCCTGACTTTCAATTTCATTACCCTGTTCTTTAGGAAGGCTCCTGACTTACCATTTCATCACCCTGTTCTCCAGGAGGAATCCTGCCTTTTAATTTTTATTACCCTATTCTCCACGTGGGCTCCTGAATTTCAATTTTCATGACCCTGTTCTCCAGGCGGGCTCCTGTAATCAAAATCAAAACTAGAACAAAAATTATCCCACATAAAGATTTTGATAAAGAAAGGTTTCAATTTCCAAAAAAATAAAGTTTCATTTTGCTGGGAGGGTCCTAAAGTGAAGTTCATAATAACAGGAATTAAATATTAAAGTGAAGTTCATAATAACAGGAATTAAATATTCTTTTTGCCCCAGTTTATCATCAAAAGCTTTTGTGGGTGTCAAACCCAATCGTAACTACTTGCAATAGTGCGTAATGCAAAGATGGATCAAGATTCTGATCAACAAATGCCTTTTTTAAGGATAAAATTGAATGACTGAGACCAACAAGTGTCTCACTTAAGAGTGAAAGTGAAAGGTCATTATTAAAAGTGCATCTTTCAGAATTAACAGTCCAAATTAGGAAGTACACCTCCTAGTTATGAGACATGAAAGACACAAATTAAAGAATGTATCTTTTAGGGGTACAAGATGATAAGTTTTACCACAATTAGCATTACTAAACCTGTACAACAACACTGCTTTGGTATTTGCAGAAACGAGGAATTGTACCTCTGGATATTTGTGCTTTGAAACCTTTGATCAGAAGGTAGCAACTGTTCCTGTTTCATACAAAGAAAACTTAAGAGTTTAAAACAGGGTGGTTGGCTTGTAGCTTTGGCTTTTGCGGCAATCTCTCTTTCCCCTATCACATTTAACCTTGCTTTCAATCATTAGCATATGTTATTGACTTTCTACATCATTGACCTAAACTCAGATTATTGAGAGTGACTCTGAAACAAACACGGTATCTCTGCTTTGCCACGCTCCTGAGATAAACCCTTTTAACCTTGGTATTTCCATGAGTTTTCAGACTTTTCTATTGACAAAACTTTCTACATGCCTTATTTTGGCTAACAATCATGTCTCTTTTATGTGCTGACCTTTTGTCTTGCTTTGTGCAATAAAAGAAGTTGGTAGCCAATTTTGAAATCTTTTCTTACTTGTTTTGACATGGACTTGACTTAAAGACAATAGAAAAAATGACAATGATTTTTTATTTGGATAACTGACTCAAGAAAATAAAATAAAAATAAAGAGAATAAACAAAAGACAATGATTGCCCCCATTTGAAATAAAGAAATAAAAAATTTGTCTAAAAATGACAGTCAACTCTAATGATTATGCCATGCATTTTGCATTAAGCTGCCTGATTTTTTCCATCCAAATTTCTACCAATTGTTCTTGAGTTAATGGCCCTAAAACTTACATCCTAGGGCCAATTACATTTGGAGACCTCATTCGGCTAGTGGCGCCTTGAAGGGTTTTCACCAACAAGTCTCTCTTATTTTATTTTTCTCAGCGCACCATTGCTTTATGGTGTCCGAGAGGGTTTTTCACAAATGAGACTCTGTTATTTTCATTTCTCTCAACTCACAGTCATCTTACTGTTCTCGTGAGGGTTTTCACCAATAGGACTCTCATTTTTATCTCTCCTAACTTACCATTGCCTGTGAGGGTTTTCACCAATAAGACTCTCATTTTTATTTCTATCCTGATTCCTTATGCTGAGGAAGACGAGTAGTTTTTAAAATGTGTCATCATATCCATTGCATGCTTAGCCTTAACATTCTCAAAGATTGATCTGAAGGTCTTTCTTTGGTTGTAACTTGTCTTTTGGATAAGGTTAGAAAGAAATAATGATATGATGCCCAAATGACATTTAAAGTGGGGTAGAACTTACAACTTTAGGACTCGACTCCAATAATGAGGATTAACTCATGCCCCAGTTTCTTTTGACTGGGCAATTCTAAATTGTTTATTTGGTTGGATTGAGCCCAGAGTAGGGAAGCCTACATATCTCACCCCCAAGAGTAGAGAATCAGGTCACGCGTAGTTCTGACAACTTGTTTTGCTTGATTCTAATTTTTTTTATTTTTTTTTTACTCTTTGTCTCTTAGGGACCCTTTCCGACTCTATTTTTCTTAACACTCTTCTCTTTTCTTTCTTTTTGGACATATTTTTTCTTTTTTCTTCTTTTTTCCTTTTAAAATCTTTTTGACTCTATTGTTTTGCTCGTCACTTTTCTTTTGAGCTTTGCTGACTCTATCTTGATTCCAAGAGTAAAGCTCAAATGGGGTAAACAAAGGATGACATAATGTTTAGATAGTAGAATAAAATACCTTTGTCATACCAATCCTTGAAAATACAAGTACAAAACATGCAATATAAAAGGTGGAGATGAAGATCATGTGACATTTTTTACGGCACTAACTTTAACTGAGTCTGTGTGTCACTACTTGTTTTGCACTTGTCCAACATACAACTCCACCTTCATTGTACATCCCTCGCATCGAATAACTCATGCTTTTGTGGAGATGGTTTTCTTTCTGTTCCTCTTGATATAAGATCATACATCCACTGTTTGACCTAATTGAGACATTCCTTTCAATTGATGACCAAGTTATTCTTGTGATTATCAAAATAATTGCCCTAATTTTCAAAGAAGGCTTCAACTTGTCACCAAATGTCTCAGCACTCTACCTATTTTCTCAGGTGCTCTCTTTTTCTAACTTTAACCCTCTGATTCAAAGTTTCATGATTAAACTGAATTTTAAGATCTGATTGAAAATTCTGCAAGCATGTCATATCACTAAAATCAACATAAATTGTATTGTGTAAAGAAAACAAACAAACAACACATATTTAAAACATACAGGGAAAGGGACACTTTATTTAGTTGAAATAAAAGATAAAAGAGTTTATACATGAATGATAGAGAAAAAAATAAGATAGATTCCAAACTACAACCCTGAGATAATTTGACAAACAAAAAGGAAAACAACACAAACTACCAACAATCCTTCCTGGTAAGGAGATGAGTGATTTCCCAATTGCTGAGCTTGGCATCTTAGACCTTGAGTTGCATATCATCATGACTAGGGCTTTCACTGCTGTCAATGTTCTGCACCACAATAAATTTATCTTGAATCATACTTTTTATTTCTCTTTTCAAAGTATGACAATCTTCAATACTATGACCCTAAACATTAGAATGATATGCATATTATACATGAAGATAAAAATTTCTTGAAATCGGATCAGAAGTATACTCAAGGAGAGGAGTGATCATGCCTCTTTGTAGTAATCTCTGAAACAAACTAGCATATGATTCTCCAATTGGCATGAAACTATCCATAGGCTTCTGCCTATTTTCATTGTTTGACCTGGATCGAACATCGGGCCTAGGAGGGCTTTGATATGTTTGTGGAGTTGGGGGGTACTCTAAGGCATTGGTGCGCGCAATTGTGTATAACAAGGGAGTTGAACATATTGTTGTGCACAATAAACTAGATATGGAGGTGGAGAAATAGAGTATAATAGATTTTGGGAGGGATTACAAAGAGCTTGGGTGTCGCGACCCGAGTCGAGGCCTTGGTCGTAATGAGCGCTTCGGACCAAGAAGACTCAGACGCCCTTCTCTATCTGGTAGTCATGCACAAACTCGTACAATAAAAGAAATGTGGAAATGTAATTTAATACAGAATCATGGTCAAACTCTGAATTCAGATTTAACAATGAAGAATTAAAATCCAACAATACTAGATAACATCTAACCAATCTACAAAATCTCTATTACATGCTAAAATGATCACTATCTGAATCTGGTACAAGGCCCCCAATGGACACAAAACCAATAAATAACAAAGTCTAAAATGAATAGGCCTTCTGAATAAAGAAGGCTCACCACTGCGTAGTCCACTTCTATCTGAAAATTCTACTGCTTAGCCAAACCTCTAGACTGAGCCTTAGGACCTGAGAGGTAGGGGTCAATACAATTGTACTGGTACACAGAGCAAATCTAAAATAATAATTTTTATTCAACGTATATGAGATCAATTTAAAATAGTTCATAAATATATCATATGGTAAGAATCACATGGGCATATTTGAAAGGCTCAATAAAATCATCTAAACTCTATGACACTCTTTGTTTTACTTCTGTGCTAGGTGGTATACCCTATAACTCTGAAATTCTACGAGCTATATAGAATCTACCCTTAACTCGGCAGTCAAGCCCCCAACCCCAGTTTTCCACAAGGGTTAAAGTCTCTGTCTCTGTACCCCACAGGGCACTAGGACAGTGTAAAATCCCTCATAAGGAAAATAATGAACCTGTATCGGCAAAACACGGTTTTAGGCTAAGATTTACTTGAACTGAAGCCTTCTTCGGGCAACCACCTAACCCTCTTTATGCCCATTTTTAACTCTTTAAATCATGTATTCTCAGAAATCAAACTCTGTGAACTCTAACTCTGTTATGGCATGCATACATATGGCATCATCATACCATTGACTTGCAAGTCGTATATCTGAGCCATTAATAGAATATTATAATCTTTGTTTTCAAAACATAAGGTTTGGAACCACCATATCAATAAATCAATTCAAAGAACTCTTTCCTTAAAACTCATGTAAACACATGCAAGCAACTCTCTTTGTTAATATTTCAATAATATAAGGTGGTCATGTCAAAGTTCCCAATCACATGAAATTTTTTCTCTTTAAAACAAGAACATAATTATATCAAGAAAATCCCTCTCATCATCTCTAAATTAGGTTCAAATACTATGATATTGAGAAAACTACTTTCAAAACATAAAATATGCATTTTAACTCTTTCCCGACAAGATCATAAACTTTTAATTCATCACAAGAGAGGGATTTCATAATTTGTGCTCTCAAAAAATCTTCATTCTCAATTTTCATACATATACATATACTTATAAATCAATTTAAGGGGGAAAGGCCTAAAGTACAAAACAACAATATCATTAAAACGTTCATGATGCATAATTAAAATAATGGATTCCAAAACCCTTTTTAAATTCATGCTTGATAAACTTCAAATCATATTCAACTGTTTCCATAAGCTCATGTAGTTTTTAGGATGAACCCCACGTACCTTAATTAGGAACTTTGAACGAATGTTCTTGATGCTTTTCGTTTGGGGATTCCGATTCTTGAATCAATTTTGAAAACTAACTGTGAAATCTTGAGTTATGTTGAACATTGAGTTGCAACCTTAGGTTGTGTTCTTGATGAATTTTAAGGAAGATATCAATAATGTGGTGTTTTTGGAGTATAATCCCATGTTAAGGTTGAAAAAGAGGTGAAAATACCCAATATACCCTTAATGAGCCGGGGTGAAAAGCTAAAATTATCTCAACGTAATTTGCAAGGCGCCGCAGGGGATAACCAGCCGGATTTGGTAAGGCACCGCCTTGCCTATCACCTTGCTCTTCCCAGGTGAGGCGATCTGTAGGGTACCATGGGCTAATCGCCTCGGTTCACTGTTTTGCAAACCCAAACATGCCCTTAAGCTTGTCTAAAATTCTGAAACTCAATCGAGATGTACCTTTGACTTTCCCCATTGTATATCAAAAAAATCAAGAAACGGAGGTCGGAAAGGTCAAAAATAAAATCCTCAAAGATTGGGAGCTCAAAATGAGACTAAGTCCTTTTAACACTTCGAAAATTTTTGAAGTTTTCAACTCTATAAGCATGCTACTAGGAGATAACACATGGAGGACCTTTGCGGGTGTTACATTATCCCCCCCTTGGGATCTTTCTTCCCCGAATGATGATACGAAACACAGACAAGCACGATTTCAAGCATACTAAGGGCATAGAAAGAATAAGGCAAAGATTGTACCTTCCATTTCTTTATTCACTGGATCAAAAAGGTTTTGATATCTTGCACACATATCATTCTCTGACTCCCAAGTAGCTTCCTCCACTTTCTAATTTTTCCATCGAACCTTAACCAAAACTATCTCCTTACTCCTCAACTTCCTAACTTGAAGATCCAAGATTGCAATAGGCTCCTCTTCATAAGATAAGGAGTTCTTCACTTTGATCTCCTCTTTAGGAAACACTAGGGAATGGTCTCCAATACACTTTTTCAATATGGACACATGGAATACTGGATGGACGGAACCTAGATTTGTAGGAAATTCTAACTCATAGGCGACTACACCTATCCTTCTTACAATTTGATATGGCCCTATATAGCAAGGACTCAACTTCCCCTTTTTCCCAAATAGCATGACTCCCTTCATAGGGGAGACTTTGAGAAATACCCAATCACCAACCTCAAATTCTAGCTCCCTGCTTCTAACATCGGCATAGGATTTCTGTCGACTTTGAGCTATTTTAAGTCGCTCTCTAATAATCTTCACTTTCTCCATTGCCTGATGAACAAGATTAGGCCCAAATAACCACGTTTCACACACTTGATACTATCTTATGGGTGACCTACATCTTCTCCCATACAATACCTCAAAAGGAGCCATCTTAATACTGGCATGGTAGTTATTATTATATGCGAACTCTATCAATGGCAAGTGATCTAACCAGCTACCTTTGAAGTCAATTACATAGGCCCTCAACATATCCTCAAGGGTCTGAATGGTGCATTCGGCTTTCCCATCTGTCTGGGGGTGGAAAGTCGTACTCAGGTTCACTTGGGTACCTAAATCCCTCTGAAAAGATCTTCAAAACAGCAAAGAGAATTGCGTACCTTGATCAGATATGATGGATACTGGCACCTCATGTAAGCGAACTATTTCCTCAATGTACAGCTTAGCATAATCATCTCTCGAAAAGTTAGTCCTCACAGGCAGAAAGTGAGCTGACTTAGTCAGCCGGTCCATAATTACCCAAATAGAATCATACTGATTTCAGGTCTTCGGAAGGCCCGTAATGAAATCCATATTGATCATCACCCACTTCCACAGAGGCAAGGCTATCTCTTGGGAGGTACCACCCAGCCTCAAATGTTCCACTTTAACTTGTTGGCAATTCAAACACTTGGAAACAAAGTTAGCCACATTACGTTTTATATTGTTCTACCAATATATAGTTTTAAGATCATGGTACATTTTAGTAGAGCCTTGGTGAACAACATACCTCGAAGTGTGAGCTTCGTCAAGGATCCTTTCTCATAGACCATCCATATTCAGAATGCATAACCTACCTTGGTATCTAAAAATTCCATCACCACCAATTTCAAAAGACATCACCTTCTATTGACCCACATCTTTCTTGATTTGCATCAAGATAGGATCTTCAGCCTACTTCTCTTTAACTTTAGCACAAAGGAAAGATTTATCTACCTCCTGAACAACCACTCCTCCATCCTCAAAATCCAAAAGTCACACCCCTAGATTTGTAAGTTGATGAATATCCTTCACCATTTCCCTCTTTCCTTCCTCAACATGAGGAAGATTTCCCATAGATAATCTGTTGAGGGCGTTGGCTACAACATTCGCCTTGCCCGGATGATAGTGCAAGCTCATGTCATAATCCATCAAAAGCTCCAACCAATGCCTCTGCCTGAGTCAACTCTTTCTGCAAGAAAACATACTATAAATTCTTGTGGTCAGAAAATATATCAACATGTACCCCATAAAGATAATGTCACTAGATTTTAAGTGCAAACACCACGATCATTAATTCCAAGTCATGCATAGGTTAATTTTGCTCATGCACCTTCAACTGCCTAGATGCATAAGTCACGACTTTACTGTGCTACATAAGTACACACCCAATTCCCACTCGGGACGTATCACAATATACAACAAAGCCCTCTATACCTTTCAAAAGAGTCAGAATAGGTGCAGTAGTAAGCTTGTCTTTCAACCTCTCAAAATATTTTCACAGGAGTCAGACCGCACAAACTTCACCTTTTCTATGTCAATTTAGTAAGTGGAGCAGCTATGGAAGAAAAACTCTCTACGAACCTTCTGTAATACCCTGCTAAACCCAAGAAGCTCTGAATTTCAGTTGGAGTCGTGGGTCTGGGCCATTTTCTCACTGCCTCAATCATTTGGGGATCAACCTTAATCCCGTCACTAGACAAAATATGCCCCAAGAAAGAAATAACATTAAGGCAAAATTCACACTTGGAAAATTTTGCATCAACCTATGATCATTGAGGGTTTGAAGGATGATTCGAAGGTGTTTGGCAAGGATGATTCAGAGGTGTTTAGCATGGTCCTTCTCACTCTTAGAATAAATCAAAATATCATCAATGAAAACTATGAAAAAATAGATCTAGAAACTGATGGAACACCCTATTCATTAGGTCCATGAAAGCTGTAGGGGCGTTAGCCAACCCAAAGGACATGACTAAGAATTCATAATGACCGTAGCGGGTTCGGAAAGCTATTTTGGGAATGTCTAAATCTCTAACCTTCAACTGATGATATCTCGAACAAAGGTCTATCTTTTAAAATTATTTATCACCTTGAAGTTTTCAAAGAGATCATCAATCGTAGGAAGAGGATAGTGACCTTATTCAACTGACGATAATCTATACACATATGGATGGAACCACCTTTCTTACGCACAAAGAGCACAGGTGCGCCCCAGGGAGAAACACTAGGATGGATAAAACCTTTGTCTAGAAGGTCTGTTAGCTGCTCTTTCAAACACTAGGATGGATAAAACCTTTGTCTAGAAGGTCTGTTAGCTGCTCTTTCAACTCTTTCAGTTCTACAGGGGCCATTCTATATGGCATAATTGAGATGGGACGGGTGTCTGGAAACAAATCAATACCTAAATCTATCTCCCTATCAGGTGGTATTCATGGGAGATCATCAGGAAAGACTTCTAGAAATTCATTTACCATAGGGACAGACTGAAGAGAAGGACCCTCGATATTTAAATCTTTAACCTTTATAAGATGATACAAATAATCTTTGGAAATAAGTTTACAAGCTCAGAGGTAAGATATAAAGTTCCCCCTAGGTGCTAAATAATACCCCTCTCACTCAATCACTGGTTCATTCGGAAAAGAAAAAGTAACCTTTTGGGTTCTACAGTTTATCATGGCATAACATGAATGGATCCAATTCATTCCTAAGATAACATCAACGTCAACCATCTCACGATCTATGAGGTCAACCACTGTATCCCATCTATAAACAGACACAACATAATTTTTATACACCCTCCTAGCCATAATAGAATCATCCACCAAAGTAGAAACAGAGAAGGGTTCTGCAATTACCTCGGGCAAACCCAAAACCAATAACCACATATGGGGTCACATAAGACAATGTAGACCCGGGATCAAGTAAAACATAAACATCATGTGAGAAAATTTGTAACATACCTGTTACTACATCTGGTGAGGCTTCTGCCTCCTGGCGGTTTGATAAAGCATACAACTGGTTGTGACCATTTTTGGTAGCTGAAGGGGTGCCCTTGGGAGGCGGTGTTGGCACGGAGGAATTACCTTGTGACCTAGATCCCCCAACATTGCCTCTTACTGTTGGGCAATCCCTCTAGATATGACCTAGCTGTCTGCACAAATAACATACCACGGTGCCGAACTAACATCTTCCTGGATGATCCCTTCCATACGTGTTACATCGAAGGAATTACCTAGCAGGCTGTGACATACTCCCTTGCGACTGCGTACCCTGCACTCTCAGCCCATGACTAGACTGAAAATTCTAAAATCATCGATTAGTTGGAGGTCTAGGCACTGGAGCACTGGCTGTGGACTGAGCATTACTCAAATTCTTTTTCTTCTATCACATGTTCCCCTGATTTCCATCCTGGTGCTGACTATAGTTCTGATCTGTTAGCCTGGTCCTCTTGTCTTGCCTATCCTTTTCCCTTGGCTCAAATATCTTCTTTTTTTTATCCTCTACTTGTTGTATGTGGACTGACAGTATGGAGAAGTCCATATCCCTATTCATCATTGTCCCCTTGCATTCAAGCACCAAGTTATCTGAAAGATCGAATGCAAATTTCCTCATACAGGCTCTCATATTTCCTTCCAACTTCGGAGCATAACGGGCTAGTTGGTTGAATCTCAGAGAGTACTCCTTGACACTCATTTTTCCTTGCTTTAGGTTCATGAACTCTTCAGCTTTGACCTTTCTCAACTTTTGAGGAAAGAATCGATCTAAGAAGGCTTCCACAAACTCACCCCATACGGAAGGCTCGGTATTCTCACCCTTCAAATCTTTCCACTCATTATACCATTGATTTGCTAATTCAACCCCTTCCACTTTGTTTATATGCATCACCCTAAAAATCACCTCTATCTTGTCCACAAACTCCTGTGGATCCTCCTTTACCTTCATACCCAAAAATTTAGGTGGGTTCAACCTCAAAAATTGACCCACTCTAGTAGTTTCCGATGTGCCGATGCAGACCCAACATCCTCCGATCATCGAGTCTGTGAGTCCAATAACTATGCAAGTATGTGCATAGACTATCTGAATTCAGCATTTAATACCTTTCTCTCATGAGGTTGGGTACGGTTAGTCCCCGACTAGGGAGATCTAGGTGCCCTGGGTGGGCTGGTCTGAGTAGGTGGGACTCCTGGAGTAGCAAAAACTTTCAGAATGTGAGCCCTATTGCGTGTCCTCATCCCATGGGTGGGACGAACCTCATCAGTCTAGGCGTTCTGATAATTGGAGCGACGTGGAGGCATGATAGCTTTTCTAAATACAAGAGAGCAATGATTAGGAGACATTTAGGGAACATTCTAGACTCCACAGCACGAACTAAATCACAAAGAAAGAAGACATTCCTAAATGCCTAGTAGCCTCTTGCTTATAAGTATGGCATGCTACACAACCATAAACAAGACTCTATCCGGCGCAATTTCGTAGACACCTTGGGACCATAAGCCGTGCTCTGATAACAAGTTTCTCAAGAATCGAGCTGGGGCCCTAGCCGTAACGAGCGTTCCAGTCCATAAAGACCTACATGCCCTCCTCTATCTGGTAGTCATGCACAAACTCATATAATAAAGAAAATATGGAAATGTAATTTAATACGGGATCATGGTCATACTCTGAATTCAGATTTAAAAATAAAGAATTAAAATCCAACAACACTAGATAATATCTAAACCAATCTGCAAAATCTCTATTACATGCTAAAAAACAACTGTCTGAATCTGATACAAGGCCCCAGTGGACCCAAAACCAATAAATAACATAGTCTGAAATAAACAGGCCTTCTGGAATAAAGAAGGCTCACCACTGCACAGTCTTCTTCTGTCTAAAAACTCTACTGCTTAGCCAGACCCCTAGACTGAGCCTCAGACCCTGAGAGGTAGGGGGTCAATACAATTGTACTGGTACGTAAAGCAAATCCAAAATAATAATTTTTATTCAACGTATATGAGAGCAATTTAAAATAGTTCATAAATATATCATATGGTAAGAATCACATGGGCATATTTGAAAGACTAAATAAAATCATATGAACTCTATGACACTCTTTGTTTTGCTTTTGTGCTAGGTGGTATACCTTACAACTTTGAAATTTCACGGGCTATATGGAATCTGCCCTTAACTCGGCAGCAAATCCCCCAACCCGAGTTTGCCGCAAGGGTTGGAGTCTCTATCTCTGTACGCCATAGGGTACTTGGACAGTGTAAAATCACTAGTAGTGAAAATAATGAACCCGTATCATCAAAACACGATTTTGGGCTAAGAGTTACTTGAACTCAAGCCTTCTTCGGGAAACCACCTAACCCTGTTTATGCCCATTTTTAACTCTTTAAATCATGTATTCTCAGAAATCAAACTCTGTGAACTCTTAACTCTTTTATGGCATACATATATATGGCATCGTCATACCATTGACTTCCAAGTCGCATATCTGAGCCATTGATAGAATATTATAATCTTTGTTTTCAAAACATAAGGTTTGGGACCACCATATCAATAAATCAATTCAAAGAACTCTTTCCTTAAAACTCATGTAAACACATGCAAGAAACTCTCTATGTCAACATTTCAATAATACAAGGTGGTCATGTCAAAGTTCTCAATCACATACAATTCTTTCTTTTTAAAATAAGAACATAATTATATCAAGAAACTCCCTCTCATCATCTCTAAATTAGGTTCAAATACAATGATATTGAGAAAACTACTTTCAAAACGTAAAACATGTATTTCAACTCTTTCCAGACAAGATCATAAACTTTTAATTCATCACAAAGAGAGGGATTTCATAATTTGTGCTCTCAAACAATCTTCAATCTCAATTTTCATACATATATGTATACTTATAAATCAATTTAAGGGGTAAAGGCCTTAAGTCCAAAACAACAATATCATTAAAACGTTCATGATGCATAATTAAAATCATGGATTCCAAAACTCCTTTTAAATTCATGCTTGATAAATTTTAAATCATATTCAAGTGTTTCCATAAGCCCATTTAGTTTTTAGGATGAACCCCACGTACCTTAATTTGGAACTTAGAACTAATGTTCTTGATGCTCTTGGTTTAGTGATTCCGATTCTTGAATCAATTTTGAAAACTAACGGTGAAATCTTGAGTTATGTTGAACATTGGGTTGAAACCCTAGGTTGTATTCTTGATGAATTTTGAGGAATATATCAATAATGTGGTGTTTTGGGAGTATAATCCTATGTTAAGGCTTAGAAAGGGGATGGAAATACCCAATATACCCTTAATGTGTCGGGGTGAAAAGCTAAGCGCGATTGGCAAGGCACCGCGGGGGATAACCCGTCGGATTAGGCAGGGCACCGCCTTGCCTATTGCCTTGCTCTTCCCAGGTAAGGTGATCCATAGGGCATCGTGGGCTAATCGCCTCGGCACACTATTTTGCAACCCCAAACGTGCCCTTAAGCTCGTCTAAAAATTCTAAAACTCACCCAAGATGTACTTTTGACTTGCTCCATCGTATATCAACAAAAAATCAAGAAATGGAGGTCGAAAATAAAATTCTCAAAGATTGGGAGCTCAAAATAAGACTAAGTCCTTTTGACACTTAGAAAATTTTTAAGTTTTCAACTCTATAAGCATGCTACTAGGAGATAACACATGGAGGACCTTTGTGGGGTGTTACATTGGGTATGAACTTGGGCTTGAGATTGAGGGTAATGATGACGTGGTCTTTTTCAACATGCTCATTGTCCAACTATAATTGCAGCTGCATCTTTCTCATTCTTCTTCCCTCCAGTTTCCTTACTTGATTACAATATTGGCCCAAATGTTCCATGGATTCCTCATGTCCAACTTACTTCTCAAATTTAGACATCTCAAGGATTTAAGGAAGGTTAACACTAAAAGACATGCCCTAGTCTTTGTATGAAACATCTTCTTTACCTGCAGGTCCCAGGAAACTTTTCATAGCATTTTATGCATTCTTCATTTTTTTCCAACAATTTTCTCTAGCTCTTTTGGCACACCAGGATTCTTGATAAGAAATTTTGGTGGTCTAATTAACTTAAAAGCAGGCTCAGGAATATAGCAATGATCATCAAGAGTATTGAAAATGGTTCCACTAGTAGCACTAATAGATTGATAGCCAAACTAGATACCTCGATAGAAGATTGAGCAACAAAATCACATACAACATGTGGTGTTGTGAATGTAGCATGCTTATACTGAGGAGCTAGAGAAAGAGTGGTGGAAGTATTGGAATGTTTTGGCTTGGAGTGAATTCTAAGTCTTGTTGTGGTGCATCAACAACAGTAAGGAAACTGACTTTGCTATTTTGGTGGAAAACTCGAGTTATTTGTATGATCAATAACGGGAAATAGAGGAGAGGCAACCCACTAGCCCAAGCTTAGTGGATTTCTGTCATTTATTAGTTTAGTTTCCTAATATCTTGCTTTAAATTCTCATTTTCCTGACTCTTTGTTTGATCCATGATTTCACTCTCTATATTCTTGTTGGACACAATAACCCTTCCTTGAAATTTGGTGTGATGTGGAGGACCAGCCAAAATGCCACAAACCAACCACCTTAAACTAACGGAATAAGAAATAACAAAGGTGTTTGAAAGCAACACTTTTTCAAAACTCTTTTTCTGCTTTTCTTTTGAAAAGATCACCAAACCCAAGGAGGGCGCCTACGTATCTCACTCCCGGGAGAAGAGAATCAGGTGTGTATAGTTTGTGAAGTTTGGCCACAAAATGACCGATCAAATCTCTTTCTTTTTCTTTTTTCTTGAAACTTTAAAAAGAAAAGAAAATAGCAAATTGTCAAAAGAATTGACAAAAAAAATTTTGAATTTTTCAGTTTTAAAATCCTATACAAAATGAAACCTATGATTATCAAAGAAAATCTTTTTG
>NC_061119.1:10855491-10868381 GCF_002878395.1 Capsicum annuum
AAGAGTGAAGAAAATCTTTTTTGAATTTTTTAAATAAGATCACTGAACTCTAGAAGGGCTGCCTATGTATCTCACTCCCAAGGGAGGAGAATCAGGTGTGCGTAGTTCGTCCATATTGGACAATTAAAGATTAAACAACCGCTTGAACTCTACGATGTACAACGTCACTAAAATCTGTTAGGGTTTTTAATTAGACACCTCGCATAAAACTGACACCAACAACTATGAAAAAAAATATTTTTGGTATTTTCGTTATACGAAATATACAAAAATTCAATAATTTTTTTGCATTTTTATTTTATAAAAAGCTCCTATTAAATTTTATTTTTTTTGAAATTTTTGAGTCATGAATACTTGCTAAAGGAAACAACAGGAAAATCTTTTTGATGGTTTTGTTTTTGACAAATGAGTGCAAAAGGTAAAAAATCTTTTTGAATTTTTGGGTTGTGAAGAACAAAAGTCATAAAGAACTCTAAAAATAAACTAAGAAACTCTTTTTTTTTTCGAATTGTTCTTGCCTAAACACACGCTCCTTTAATTCTAACACATATTTTCCCCAAACCAGTTCGTCAAATGACCATATTACCCTCAAAGATGCAATAATTAGCATGTAGGAATGTTTTTAGGGGTGAGTCTCCTAGAAAGGACCAAGTGGGTCTCACTAGGTCTCAATATGATGAAAATAAGTATCACCTAAAGGATGACCTACGTTGAGGTCCACTAACAAGGTCGTTGGGGAGCATATGGTCGATAGTGGTTGCTTTGATTTCCACCCTACTCCATACATCTTACAGCTCCCCCTCCTAAAATAAGGGTGACTCAAATAGAGTTCGTGTACATGACGTATACTCTGGGACTTATTGTAAAAAAAATTGACTCGGGTTATGCAAATGATGCCACATATTAAGCGGTAACACATAAAAGAAAACTGTAAACATGTAGCACGTAGGCACTCAATAATGATAAAACAATAACACAAACACTAACACAAATAATTTTTATACACCCACAAGTCAAACTAAGCCGATACAACTCTAAAAAATAAGCTCGAATTTTGAAAAATCCCCAGCAAAGTCGCCAGAGCTGTCACACCCCCTTTTTAACCAAAAAGAATATGATTTAAGTTTGAAAGAGTTTTTATTATTAAAGTGACAAAAATAAAAATTTATTTCAAAAAGGACTTTTGTAAGGCCCTGCAAAGTTCCCTCGTAGTTTGAGCCTTAGAGCGTGTCAAATGAAATATAATTCCGGCCTTATAAGATTGAGAAGAGACATCCCAAGTGTTTAGTGTGTTAATCTTGTTGAATTATCCAGAAAATAGTGAAGTCACCCTGGTGAGACGGAGGGATTCGACGGACCGTCGGATGGGCGACGGGCCGTCGTGAACCACCATCTCTAAGAGGTAGAACATCAGTCCACTGGCTTCGTGCGATGGAGAGGTCAACGGGCTGTCGAGCCTCCGACGGTCATCGCACTCCACCATCGTAGGGAGGCAGAGAATATGTTCCCTGGAAAGTTGAGACGATGAGGTTCGATGGACAGTCGAGAATCCGATGGACCATCACACCTCACCATCAAAGTCGAGGCAAAAATCCATGTTCTGGACATTGTTCGACGCCTAGTACCGATGGACCATCGGAGCCCGCCATCGAAAGTCCCGCGTAGTAATTTAAACCTTCTTTAAAAAGGGTATTTTGGTCTTTTCTACTCTTTGAAGCCCTTATTACATCCCAGATGAAGCAGCTGGCTTCATTTGCCATCTCTAACATAAGGAGCCATGGTTTCTCTCCAAATCAAATAAAAAATTCTTCTCCAAAGAATCTAAGAGCTTACCATAGATTGTGCAAGTGAGTTGAGAATTGAGTTTCCCAAGTTCAAAGGCTTCAAGAACCCACTCCCAAGAGTAAGGAGAGGAGGTTGAGATCAAGCTTGTCCACCCAATTTCAAAATCTAAGGTATGTGGGGTTTGAACAAGGGTAACCCTTTCACCCTTGTGCCTAAAAGGCTTATTTAAATCATGATTTTCCTGAATTCTATGAGGTTTTACATGAACTTGAATTGGGGGTTTTCACCCATTATTATTGAATGCATTATTTTTGTATTTCCCATGAATTGAGAGTCACATGGCATGATTTCTACATGTTTTCTTGAGAAATTACAGCTGGGTCTATGCCTCATGATTTTAATCCTTGAGAAGATAATATTTGCAATGTTTGAGATATTAAAGTATATGAGTATATTGAGATTTTAAGATATATTGCTATAACTTCCAGATTTCTACATGAGTGATGAATCTATATGCTATCTATTATTCTTTTGATGAGTTTTAACTTGAGATTGAATTATGGGTTAGTAAGCTCTACTTGAGACTTGCAATTTTATAAACTCTTGTGCTATAAGCACCCATGATTTGAGTATTTTGAAACTATTGAGAAATGATTTGACCTAATGGTCATAGAGCTTTGAAATCCACTTCACTACTTGAGATTACAGATTTAATTATTGGGTTCGTGGTAAACCATGAGATTATTCTAAAAGTGGATTTTTATGAGATGAGCGCAGATAATCAAAGGGGAGTAGTATTTAGCACCGAGTGGGTAAGTTACTACGGTTTCTTACCCCAAAACTACGTGCCACCGTAGGTTGGGCCTGAGGCCGAGATTATTATTGGGCCTAAGGTCGAGTTGATATTGGGCCAGAGGCCGAGTTTTGTTTAGTGATCACTAGACCTAGGTTATACTCCCTGGTAAAGAGTATGAAGCTCCTCTCCAACGTGGGGTCTCTTCCTTAGGAGGATAAAACGTTGGACTCCATATAGCTCATATGGTGTATGTCGGTTAAGATAACCTCCCTTGACATTTAAACTTTGAGATCAGCTACTTCCTTGAAAAATAATGTATTTTCCCTTCCTATGAGCTATTTTCCTAATGGTAAAGTTACAAGATTGTTCCCTAATTAAAGTATTTCCTCGATATGAGTTATTTCCCTAAATGAAAGTATTCTCCCTTGATATGGAAATTTCCTTGAAACTTTGAGATAAGTTATTTCCTTAAACTAGAGTATCTTTCCATTGAGATTGAATGATCTCCCTAAAGCTTGAAATGAGATATTTTCCTAAAGTGAATAAAATGCCTCCAAGTATGTTTCCAAGTTATATTATCCGGAATCCAAAGTGTTGTTTAAAGTTCCTTAGTCTTTGAGTATTGAGAATAAGAGAAGATTCCTGATTTCAAGGTTAAGGAATGATGACATGAGATTTGTGTTACATGCTCCATCCTGCATGATTTATGAGTTTTATAATTTATACTTGTTCAAGCCATGTGAGCCGTCCCATAATGCATACATGATTTGATTGAAGAAGATTGATACTATTTTATATACATGCATTCACCCCCCATACTCAGTACATTCCAAGTGTTGATCCACATATATGTCTATGTGCTACATTGTCTTCTAATGTAGGTTCAGGTGCTCAGTCCTAGCCGCATCCGTGATTTCCTAAGTACCTCTGTCTACATTTCCACAGTGGTGAGTCCTCATGGTTCGAGGACCTATATATAGACTTTTCAATACTTGAGAGACTATGTTTTATCTTTAGTTTATTTTGAGTTAGTTGGGCACCTATCATAACGGCTCTCTAGATTATTGGTTTGTAGAGGTTTTGTCAGACTAGTATCAGACTTTGGTTGTGTTGAGGGTTCCACATTGTGGTCTTGTTGAGATTTTATGTTTTATGGTCGCTTAGACCGAGTATCTTTTCCCTATATTTCCTTTCATGTGATATAGCTATGCTAGTGTTTGAATCATGTCATCTTAAAATGAGTGTTATTAGTAGAAACTGGCTCAAAGGGTTAGCTTGGGGATATGTGTAGCCTTAAGCACCGTGTGACATCCGGAAAGGGATTTTACTATGCCTACAGTTGTCCCTCTCATCTAATGATTCATGCTCTTCTATTTTCAAAAAATACCTCTCCGAAGAGTGAATGTCCATAGGAACAATTATGAGCAACCCCCACTTATTGATCCTCTAAATGAGATGTTATCCCATTCTAAGTTTAGGGCGGCCTATCAGGCGTTAGCCCAAGCAGTCACCACTAATGTTCAGGCCAATAACCAGGCCCCAGTTTTTAATCAGCAAGGCGGTGATAGAATCGTGGCTAGGATTCATGACTTTATGCAGATGAATCCGCGTGAGTTCTATGGGTCAAAGGTAGATGAGGACCCATAGTTGTACTTGGAAGAGGCGAGAAAGATCACAGATGTGATACATGTTTCAGAAGAAGAAAATGTTGAGTTGGTGTCCTACAGACTAAAGGACATTGCTTATGATTGGGTTGTTTCATGGAGGAAGGGTAGAGGTATAAATACCGCTCCAATGACTTGGCAACTATTCCAAGATATATTCTTGGACCAGTTCTTTCCGCTTGAGATAAGGGAGGCAAGGATTGGGGAGTTCATGAACTTTAGGCAGGGTTGCATGACTGTTAAGGAGTTCAATCAGTTGGCCAAGTACGCTCCTAATTTGATTTCCGACACCCGGGCTAGTATGAGTAAGTTTATGACTGGTGTTTCTAGGTTGGTGCTAAAGAAGTGTAGGACAGTAATGTTGAATAGGGATATTGATCTGGCTAGGTTGATGATGCATGCCCAGCAGATAGAGGCAGACAAGCTTAGAAAGAGAGCAAGAATAAAGGGTAATAATAGGGTTAGATTTGAGCAGCATGAGTTTAGCCAGCCTAGGTTCCATGAATAGAACTGCCCTTAGTTTCAGAGACGTCCGTCTATTCCAGTTTCTTCATTACCTAGTGCTCTCACGCCTAGAGGCAGGCCAGAGTAAGGGAGTAGGCCTTTCATGTCTGGGTTGCAGAACAGTGTCGGTAATAGGCCCTGCTATCCTTCTTGTTCCAAGTGTGGTAGAAATCATATTAGGGAGTGTTTCAGAGATCTGAGGGGTTGTTTTGGTTATGAAAAGCAGGGCCACAGACTTAGAGATTGTCCCCATACTAGACAGAGGAATAGAGACGCCTAACCTCAGGCACAGGCTACTAGTGCACCAGCTCCGGTACCCCATCCTGCCCCTGCTCAAGGCGCTTCTTCGAGCACCACTGGCGGTCAGCGCCAGAATAGATTCTATGCCTTGCCATCCCGTCGGGAGTAGGAGGACTCTCCTGATGTTGTTACTGGTATGCTTCGTATCTTTTGTCTTGATGTTTATGTGTTGTTGGACCCCGGGTCAAATCTCTCTTATGTGACCCCACTTGTGGCTGTGAACTTTAAAATGAGTCCCAAAAATATTTCCGAGCCTTTCCTAGTTTCTACACCAGTCGGGGAGTCAGTTATTGCTAGAAAAGTGTATAGAGGTTGCCCTGTTACCATGCTTCACATAGTCATACTTGCGGACTTGATAGAGTTAGACATGGTGGATTTTGACCTTATTTTGGGTATGGATTGGCTTCATTCTTGTTATGCATCTATAGATTGTTGTACCCATGTGGTCAAGTTTCAGTTCCCTAATGAGCTAGTGTTTGAGTGTTCTGGGAGTTTGGTATCTCTCAAGAGTCATTTTATCTCCTATATCAAAGCCAGAAAGCTAATATCCAAAGGTTGTATTTATCACCTAGCTAGATTCAAAGACACTAAGTCCGAGACTCCAACTATCCAGTCAGTCGATATTGTTAATGAGTTTCCAGATGTCTTTTCGGAAGATCTCCCAAGGGTACCTCCCGATAGAGAGATAGAGTTCAGAATTGACCTTCTTCCTAACACTCGGCCTATTTCTATCCCACCATACCGTATGGGACCTGTAGAGCTTAAGGAGTTGAAAGAGCAACTCGAAGATCTCTTAGACAAAGGTTTCATTAGGCCTAGTATTTCCCTTTGGGGCGTACCCATTTTATTTGTGCAAAAGAAAGATGGTTCTTTGCGTATATGCATTGACTATCATCAACTCAACAAGGCCATAGTCAAAAAAATAAGTATCCTCTTCCGAGAATTGATGACCTGTTTGATCAGTTGCAAGGTGCAAGTTATTTCTCCAAGATAAACCTTAGATCCGGCTATCATCAACTTAAGGTGAAGGAATGTGATATTCCAAAGACAGTCTTCCAAACCCGCTATGGTCACTTTGAGTTTCTAGTCATTTCTTTCAAGCTAACCAATGCCCCAACAGCCTTCATGGACCTAATGAATCAAGTGTTCAAGCAACACCTTAATACGGTTGTCATTGTTTTCATAGATGACATCCTTTTGTACTCTTATGATGAGAATGACCATGCTAATCACCTTAGAACTATTTTGAAAACTCTTAGAGACCACCAGTTGTTCGCTAAATTCAGTAAGTGTGAATTTTGGCTAAGGTCTGTAGCCTTTCTGGGTCATGTTGTTTCAGCCGAAGGTATTAGAGTTGATCCCCAAAAGACAGAAGTTGTTAGAAATTAGCCTAGACTTATCTCTCCGTATGACATTAGGAGTTTCTTCCATTGCATCTCCCATGACCCGATTGACCCAAAATAAGGTTAAATTGCAGTAGTCTGAATCCATCGAGAAGAGTTTTCAGGAGTTGAAGACTCGATTCACTTCAGCCTTTGTGTTGACTTTTCCTGATGGTACTGATGGTTTTATGGTGTATTGTGATGCCTCTAGAGTTGGTTTGGGTTGTGTGTTGATGCAAAGAGGTAAGTTTATAGCCTATGCCTCTAAACAGTTAAAGTCGCATGAAAAGACCTACCTAACCCATGATCTTGAGTTAGCTGTTGTGGTTTTTGCTTTGAAAATTTAGAGACACTATCTTTATGGTGTTCATGTTGATGTGTTTACTGATCATAAGAGCCTGCAGTATGTGTTTACTCAGAATGAGTTGAATCTTAGAGGATGTGGTTGGAGTTGTTGAAAGATTATGATATGAGTGTGTTGTATCACCCGAGCAAGGCTAATGTAGTAGCGGATACCCTTAGCAAATTGTCTATGGGTAGTGTTACTTGTATAAAGGATGGTAAGAGAGAGTTAGCTCGTGATATGCATTGTCTGGATAGATTGGTGTTAGGTTGCTTGATTCAGTAGAGGAGAGTACGTTGGTGCAGAGTAGTTCCAAATCCTCTTTAGTTTTGGAAGTGAGGGAGAAGCAAAATAGGGATCCTAGTTTGGTCAAACTGAAGGAGTTAGTTAAGGACCAAAAGGTAGAGGTTTTCTCCCAAGAGAGAGATGATGTTTTGAGATTGCATGGTAGGTTGTGTGTCCCATGTGTTGATCTGAGACAGAGGATTATGGATGAAGCACATGGAGCGCGGTATTCTATTCATCCCGACACTACCAAGATGTACCGCGACTAGCGGGAAATCTATTGGTGGAATGGTATGAAGAAGGACATAGCCGAGTTCATCGCAAAGTATGAATTGTACCAACAGGTTAAGGTAGAGCACCAATGACCTGGTGGTGTAATGCAAGAGTTTGGTATACCCACTTGGAAGTGGGAGGTGGTGAATATGGACTTCATGATCAGGTTGCCTCTTCCGTGTCATCATCATGATTCTATTTGGGTTGTTGTGGATAGGCTGACTAAGTCCATATATTTCTTGTCCGTGCATACATCTTTTACGGCCGAGGATTATGCTAGATTGTATATCCGGGAGTTGGTCAGGTTGTATGGAGTTCCCTTGTCTATCATTTTGGATAGGGGTACTCAATTTACTTCTTAGTTTTAGAGGGCATTTCAGCTGGGTCTTGGTACCCAAGTTCTTTTGAGTTCCGCATTTCACCCGCTGAAAGATGGTCAGGCCGAGAGGACTATTCAGACCCTAGAGGACATATTGAGGGCATGTGCTCTTGATTTCAAGGGTAGTTGGGATGAGCATTTGCCATTGATAAAGTTTACCTATAATAATAGTTTCCATGCTAGCATTGAGATGGCACCATTTGAGGCCTTCTATGGTAGGAGGTGTAGATCACCCATAGGTTGGTATGAAGTGGGTGAAGCTACCATTACTGGTTTGTCCGTAAGTAGGTTGAGAGCAAACAGATTGAGGTTGCACATTTACATGTTGTTGATCAAGTTGTTGATCTTCTTACAAAGCTTCTTCCCCGCTCACTTTTCAGCAAACATTTTTTCAAGTTGGGTGTAGTAGACCTCGACGCCAACTTGCGGGGGTGTAATAACGGCTAACTGATTTATCTTTAGGACTCTTGTTTTATTTTTGTACTTATCAGCTTTGGTATATTTAGGAATGTATTCTAGTAAGTCACTGTGTTACCTAGATTTTCTCGAGGTGTATGTAATACACAGGCTATAAAAGCCAATTTAGAGAATCAATAAAAATTATCGTTCACTACCAGCTCTTCAATCCCTCTTTAGTACTATCCATGTTAGATTTTTTATTTTTAAGAATAGGCTGCTAGACACTCTGTCTAGTGGTATATATTCACCAAAAATAAATAAATAAATAAATATAGGAGAGTTTGATAGAGGGAGCTTGAGTTCACCGGATTGCCTTTTAGGTGAGAGTGATACTTCTGTTCTTGTCTTCTTGGAGTATTAGTTTTATGCTACTTATTATACATGTCTGCAGACCATTTTTAATTTAACCGTTAGATGTAATGCAATAGCTAGTTCAATATGTTGAAGGAGGGGAAAACGTCGAACATAATTTGAAAAAAGAATTATCAAGTGATTCTCGAGTCATTGATCACATTTCTTGGCAAGACTTTCTTAGTGATTCCTTTTTTTCGTTAAACTAAAAACTTTACACCCCTCATTTAAAGTAAAGGTTGATTCAAGATTTACTAATTATAAATTGGTTCTAAATGAAAAAATATACATTAAATTAAATTTCATAAGTTAAATACAAAGTTTAGGTCGTAGGTTCACACCAACGAGTCTAGCTAGCTGATGAGTTGTTCTTTTCTGGGGGTTGGGGATGTGGGGGGGGGGGGGGGGTCCTGTGTGTGGACATTAATTAGAAACTCTTTCTTGATTTTCAATAATATAAATGTTCTTTGAACTTTTTGTCACTATGAGATGATCATAATACAATATATAAGGTATTGATTCGACGATCCATGTGAAATGTGATCAACGAGAATTAGTTATTACCGGTAAATCCCAACCATAGAGTTGAAAATCTGTTGGAACGCCAAAGCCAAAGAAAACACAACTTATTCTTCAACTTCTAAAGCATTCCATCCAATACTCAACTCACAACGAGTGACCGTCTCCTTCTTACCTCTCACAGAGGAATAAGCTTCGGATAAATGTAGACAATCTTAGCTTTGAGGTAGTCTCAAGTTGACATCAAAAACATGGCATTCCTTTTTTTTGCAGCTACTTTCATTGTCTGGTTTATATATTTGTAAAGTCAACTTTAGGCAAAAATTTTGCTTCTAGTTTTGTTCTGTTTGTAACTTTTTGATTTAGTTAATCATATGTGCGATACTGCAATTCAGTATCTACATTTATCATGACAATATAACTCATTAGATTCATTGCGTGTTTGCCATATTCGTTAGTTGTGAAGGACAACATGTTGATGTGCAAGTTGTGGTCATGAACAAAGTAAATGGGAGAAGCAAAGAAACAAATCATGTCTTTATTCATGAAGTAACAAACACTTTGGAAAAAATCACAATCTATGAAAGATGAAGGCTTATATTTGCATCAATCCCGACATATTAGACTTGAATCCTGCCATTTCTAAAAATGAAGGATTAACCTTAAGAGCTTTAAGGATGAAACGTAATCTTCTGAAGAATAGAGATTAAGTTGAATACCTGAAAGTTACACACTAATATCTTTTCATTCCCGTAACAATTCAATGTTCAAATCTTACAACCATCCTCGAAAACTATACTGGATAGTGAGTTGACAACATTATGTATATTATGGAGAGTCCAATGACCAGATCACAACCGAAACCCATGAGAACCACTTCCCAACTAATCAAATCTCCTTATTCTTCTAATTCATCTAGCTCAACTGGAGTTGTCGCTTGCAGTACCCCATCATCGCCACCACAATCTTTTGAGAGTGGCAATCCACATAGCCCATCATTCCCTTGGTATGAATTGTTCTCAAACGTATCAAATTGTTTCCTTTGGGGATGCATCCAAGAAGATGATTATGAGAGAGATTTAAGACTGCAAGAAATGTGAGAGATGCAAGTTTTTGTGGAATTTCACCGCCAATTTTGTTGGATGCGAGATCCAACGATTCAAGTACATATAAATATTGCAATGATGCTGGTATAATACCTTCCAAGCCATCATGAGATAGGTTCCGTATACGGAGTCCAAAGAGATCTCAAATAATGTTTGGAATATGACCTTCAAATCTGTTCCTTTAGAGATCGATAATCATGTATGTAGTCAAAACTCGAGGAAGTTCCAGTTCCAGTTCCAGTCCCTTTGCTGTCACTATCAAAGCATTCGTGTAAAAATCAGAATATACATCTGCAACATAATTTCGGATTCCACTGTTCTCACCAATGATCTCATGGCTTGAAAATTCTCGAAAAGGGTCACTGGTAAATTTCCACTAAATCCATTGGATGAGAAATCTATGACTCAAATTCTAGCAAACAAGTTGTCTGTCCTTGAATCACTTATAGGGCCGAGTAATTTATTTGATCTCAAGCTTAAAATCTGCAAATCAGGTAGGCCTCCCAACCAACTTGGAATGTGCCATTCAACTCATTGTTTCCTAAATCAACGAATTCCAAATATCTGCAATTGATCAATGATGGCGCAACTTTCCCCTTCAGCTTATTCCCGTACAAGTTAATGATGATGAGTTTGTTTTCACTATTAAAATTTGCATTAATTGTTCCACTGAGACGATTGTTGTTTAAATCCAAAACCTGAAGCATACTCATCTCATCCAAACATTGTGGGATTGTTCTGTTCAAATGATTGCTTCCCAAATATAGCAGTCTTAGTGTTTTCAGATTGCAGATGGTTGAAGTAATCTGCCCTCTGAGATTATTTTGAGAAAGAATAAGAAATTGAACCAATGTATTATTTAACTCCTGAATTTTGCCACTGAAAGAGTTATTGCTCAAGTCTAATGCAAATAGTGATGGGGGGAGAATATCCAGGAAGGTATAGTCCCATTCAAGTTGTTCGATGACAAGTAGAGGTAATATAGGTTTTGGAATCCACTTAGGTTGGAAGGAATTGGACCAGTTAGGGAATTGTCTGATAAATGAAGGATTTCCAAGTTGGAAAGGTGGAAAACTCTTTCAGATAATACCCCACGTAACTTTGTGCATCGAAGCCAGAGAGATGTTAAATAAGAAGAGAAATTTAAAGGAATGGTTGAAGAGATGTTCACAGAGTCAAGGTCAAGATCGCTTAATTGGGTCAAGTTCTTAAGGAGCATTCAAAATTGTAAGGCTCAAGTGTAAGCCCATATGGATAAACAGTCCGTATATGAAGAGAGTATAATTTAAAAATGTCATGACCCGAGCCGGGGCCCTTGCCGTAACAAGCATCCCGAACCATGGAGGCCCGAGCACCCTTCTAAATCTGGTAATCATGCACAATATTCATATAGTCTAAGAAAATTTGCGGAAAACAATACAGGAAGGAACCATGGTCAATCTCATAAACTTGAACAACTTGAAAAGAGAAATTCTGAATATCCTAAACATGTGACAACCGTCTGTGAAATCTCTAACATTACAATAACTATCTTAAGTCTTAAACAAAAGTGGGACAAGACCCCCATTAGACCATAAAAGAAAGAAACAGTGAAATCTAAAAATCCGGCCTTCCGGAATAGAGAAGGTTCACCAACTACAACTTCTGATAAGTCAAGCTACTGTTTAATGGGACCCCAAGACTATGTCTCATAATTCTGAAATATAGGTGGTCAATACAGAGGTACTGGTACGCAGAGCAATCCAAAATAATGAATTTTTATGCAACATAAGTGAGAGTAATTTGGAAAAAATAAAAGTTTACATGTGATACATGAAAACCACATGGGCATATTTAAAAGACTCTGAACAATTATCTAAAAATCCATGACATACTCTTTATTTTACTTCCGTGCTAGGTGGTATACCCTACAACTCTAAAATTTTACGGGCTATACGGAATCTTCCCTTAACTCGGCAGCCAAGCCCCCAACCCAAGTTACCCAAGTTTGCCACAAGGGTTGGAGTCTCTGTCTCTGATACGCCCCAGGGTACTAGGCCAACGTATAATCCCTCTTCGGGAAATAATGAACCCGTATCGGCAAAACACGGTTTTGGGCTAAGAGTTACTTGAACTCAAGTCTTCTTTGGGAAACCACCTAACCCTCTTTAAGCCCATTTTTTTACTATTTAAAACATGCATTCTCTGAAAATCAAGTCTGAAACTCTTACTCTGTTATGGCATGCATTTATATGGTATCATCATACCATTGACTTGCAAGTCGTATCTCTGAGCCACATATTATCAAGTTAAAATCTTCTCTTTCAAAACATTATTTTCAGAACACCAAACTATTCAAATAGTACATAAGGATGCATATTGTGAAACTCATGAAAACATAGGCAGAGATCTTCAATTTCAATTCACGAACACGTGGTGGTCACTTCTCTTGTAATAAGCACAGAAATTCTTTCAATAATCTTCTTTAACATTTACAAACCATAAAATACTTGCAAGATACAAAATCACCCTCTCTTCAATTCATAGAAAAAATCAATTTCATACAACACTTAAAGCACTTATCTCATGTTTTCAATCATCCAATTTCACAACATGTAACATGCGAAGTCAAGAAGTAGTGCAACACGAGGGGGGTTTAATCATTCATGCTCTCCATTTAATCTTTACAAACCGAAAATGCATACTTACATATATACGTGTAAAAATCAACTTCAAGGTGAGGCCTCAAGACCAAAACAATATAT
>NC_061119.1:10871381-10926421 GCF_002878395.1 Capsicum annuum
CCATAAAGTTTTAAGGATAGCCCCACGTACCTTAGATTATTTAGTTGGAAAGATGGAGCCCGGATCTTGATCCGTTTCTTAGAATTCTTGATCTTAGGAATGAGTTCTTGAATCTTTGGGGGAGGGGGGGGTTAGGGTTTTAATTTTGAGAGGAGTGAATAATAGCCAATTTTGGTTTCTAGGGGTTGAAATCCTATGTTATAGACGGATTTTGCCTGAGGGAAAGTGACCAAATTTCCCCTAGACCCATTAGGAACTAAAATAATGCATAAAACAACTTTAAATTTGCGTCAGGTTATGTGTCGACGCGACGCATCATGATCGCATCGGCTTTCTGCCTCACACGGAAAATGCCATAACTTTTCTCTTGGTAAATGGATTTTGGCAAAATTGGTATCGTTAGAAAGCTAATTCAATTATCTGTAATTTGGTGGGTCTTGAGATGAAAAAGTCTCTGTGTATAGAAAGTTATACACGTTCAAAATAGACCCTTGTAGAATCGAATATCCAATTTTTGACGAATGAAAGGTTTTTAGCTCAACTTTGCTTAGGCCATTTCTATGAATATTTTTCACCTCATAATCACTTCATATACTAGGGGAAATATCATGACACTGAATCTAAACATAAACCATGGAATTAGAGCTTACACATGTAGGAACAACGATTCAATTTCTAGCTCAAAAATGTGGGGTGTTACATTATCTCCCCCTTGGGATCATTCATCCCCGAATGATGGGTAGGGACCTTTCAAAGCTCAAAAAGTTTAGAATAAAGAACGTAGTATCACATTGTACATTTTGCCTCGACAAAATATGCAAAGGCATCAAACAAGTTGCATGATAACCCCTAGTGAAACATGAAAGCACTAAACATGGGATAATGAGACTTTACATTTGGATGAACTTGCACATGAGTTCTATGAATCATAATCATCACAACATAAGGCAGAGGGTTATTTGATGATCATAGACCTGATTTATATTGGGATTGATAATGAAATAAGATTTCGTAGACAACAGGATTAGGAGCAGTCTCTGCCTTACAAAGTACCACGAATAGTCTTAAACTTAGAGGCACTAATCGTCTACATCCCAAACAATAAATAGCATACCTTACACTCGCCAACTTACAATTTTCCAATCATACATCTAGCCACAAAAATTTGAGTCCCATTACTTAGTACACTATGTTGAAGCCCAACTCTGAGTTAAAAGGTGATAACTTAGGCTACGGGACCCTGTACTATACATCCCTTTATGAAATTTCTTCACCTTATCAGTATCATCAAACACACTTGAGATTTTATTTAGAGAGTACTAACCATATAGCACATAGACTTGCGTTTTCAGCAACCACAACATTCAAGGCTAATCATTACTACACCCACCACATGGATCTCCCTACTAAGACCAATAATCCCAATCACTCTCACAAATACTTTCGCCACATTCCTCTTTCTTAGCTATTTCACACATCAAAAGTTCATCTCCTTCTTTTCCATTTCACCTATAACCTTATCTCGAGCATTCACATTAATTTTTTCACCTTCAAGAACATTTACTCCCCTACCTAACATATCACCACGCTTCCACAGCCATTGCCATGCTATCATATAGAGGGTCATTATGGGACCCGAGCATAAATATCATGAATGGAAAGTAACACTATTAGACTATAACTTATACTTATTACACTACTGAAGGAGGGACATGAAATGAAGATACGATAAAATAGACTCAAAATGCTCCATTTAACAAGTCTCAGGATCATAAGTAAAGAGTCGTTCGGAAGACACAATACAGCATGAATTCTTAGAATAGAGCACAGTGAGAAACATTGGTGCACATATCAATATAAAACAAGGGAAAGAGACTGAATTACCCTTCTGGACTCAAAAAATCAGTAGATGAACTGGGCGCCTAATGTGATTGGCAACGCAATGCGTCGAGATCACGTCGAGACACTGGTTTGGCCAACGTGATTACCGATGTGGCGCATCGATATTGCATTGAGCCACTGGTTTGCTCACTCAAACTCATCTCAAACATGGTCCAAAAAATCCAAAACTTTTCTGGAGCAACCCCTTTACACTCCTGAACATGAATCAACTCAAAAACCTACGCCTCGGGGTCGGAAAGATAAATTTGAAAATCATAAAAGTTATAAGTTCATAAATATGACTAAGTCTTTTAGCAATTTGATAAAATTTTATGTTATCATCTCTCCATATATGCAACCAAGAGTGGTATGGAGTCGAGAATGCTACAGGGTGCTACATTACAACTAAGGCAAATATTTCCGCTTAAAGAGATTGCTCCTCATTTAAGGAACTGGGATTTTTAAATTAGTTTGCATAAATATTATCACTTTAGCTAAACCCAACATCAGATGAATCGGTGACATATAGAAGCATATTTTCTTAGGACCAAGTATACTAAGAGACATAGATTTTCATGAATCACGAACAACATAACATATGGCTTGAATACATGAAAGACTGGATTACTGAGAGGCATAATTGCTTCTAGTTTGGAGGTCAGATCATAAACATAAGTTCATAGAGAACTCGAATCATAGGCACAGGCATGACTTGAACAGATGATGTAAGACATTAGAAGAATAATCTCAGAAATGGAAGTAGAAGGAGTATGCTTGAGTAAGATTATATTTATCATGACTCCTCTCCGCAACTTGCCGAATTGAGAAAAAATTTGGGAACTAACTTAATTCCCTATCTCCCCCTTAGACTAAAGTCATAATCCTAAACTTACGAACATATCCTTACATCAAAGTCTATAGCCACAACTCTCAACATATAAGAGACATCACCACACACTTAAACTCTAAACTCTTTGTACTCTGAAAGCCCTGATTTTTTGTAAATGCTACTCTTAACTTTCGCTAGCCTCTATAGCGAGCACTCTACAACTCTCACCTTCATGACCGCACGTATCCACACTCTTTATCACAAAGGAAGGTATCTGTATCTTCATAAGCACAAACTTCTCTCATTAATCTCTAATACAAGGACACTAAATTATTTACTAAGACATCCCCTTTCAGGGATACTAATCGTAATTTCTCCTGTATCGTAATTTCTCCAAACTCTTAAATTCATAACTTATGACTAACATTATCATGGGCATAGATACCCACGCTTCTAAATACTTAATATTCCATCTTCAATTCCTTATACTAGCATTAAACCTCTAATTACCCAACTTGCAACTTAACAAAAATTTGTAAATCAACACTTAAGACGCACATTGACTACCCATATTTCTTCAATTCAACTCTTAATAGTGCTATACAACAACTCCCCAAACATCTCCATACCACAAGATTCTAGAATGAAATCTAGGTACTCGTGTCACTCACATGCATCACACCTTATCTAGCAACATGTTATCTTGGTTCAACTTATTCCTATATACTCATGTGCTTATCCACTTACTGATTCAACCAGAATTCATCATTTTAACACTAGTCCTCATATACATTATCCCTTACGATTATCACTTAAACTTCTCATAAATCATCATCCTAGGTTATTTCGCACATCATATCAAGCCTGCTAATTATTCCACAAAATATGCATCACTAATCTTAAGCTATTATTCTCACCACTACACTCCAAACCTAAACTCCACATCTAAAGTTCAAGCCTGTTGTCTATCCTCAATTATATATCACCGGTAGAGCATGCCACATACTATACTAGTCTATCAAATTGGGAAATCAACCCAAATACTTCACTCTACTTAGCTACTACCTACAATTAAAACCTCGCCATAACCTCATTATTACTACTCAAAATCCACTACATACCTTCACACCTGAAGTGCTAGTTTACTACTACTAAAGAAAGGACCATCAAAGGGGTAAAGTCACATGATTGGGTTGGTCAATCTTAATCTTGCAATATAACTCATTTCAATCTTATCAACATATTCCAATTTCTTGCATCACACTTACTTACCTAATCGTACATCACAATGATCTTCAAAATTCAATAAACACTAATGAGTCTCTACTTACAACTTATTAACTAATCTACCCTTTCCATTTACAATCTATAACTGATCTCTCTAACCACCATAACTATAAACTCTAGGTTTCTTCCCTAATTCAAATAGATAATAATCATAGCTAGCCACTTCCTTCACATACTACCATACAATCCACAAATATTGCTACCACATTAGTCTATCACTATACAATGGCAACCCACTCCGTAGTCCATGATTATACAACTAAAACTATTTATTTATGCAAATGTCACCCTCACTCTGACTGCTAACCTTGTGACTTTATGTCACCAACTTCTACAGTATCTCACTACCAACAGGTCATGACACTTTAACATACACTACCACTCAGGTGGAAATACAGTTCCAACATTCTTCTACACATCATTATCCTTAAACATCACATCCCCAATAAGAATTTTTTTTTATTAAAGAAGGCTGAATACACTTCGTACCTCAGGCTGAAAAGCACAATTTCATCAAGATAAAGGTATACTCCCAAATCAATACACCTTGAAGCACTACTGGACTCCTCTCAAGTCCTTATGTTATCTCATATCTTTTTTGGATAACTCAATCAGAGAGAACCATATCACAGGGGGAGCTAAACTCTTAGACTTGTATCTCCTCGACAATGAGGCATGACCCATGAAATTAGAATGAGGAAGGAATTTGGATAATTTTCTTATGTACGACGCTATAGCATGAACTAGAGTATGAAAAAATAAGAAACAACTCTTAAATGTCTAGTAGCCTCCTGATTATAAGTATGGTGCACAACACACCCATAAGAAAGACTTTACATGATTTCACAGACACCCTGGGACTATTAACCTGGCTCTGATACCAAGTTTGTCATGACTCGAGTTGGGACCCTAGTCGTAACGAGCAACCCAAACCATGGAGGCCCGAGTGCCTTTCTAAATTTGGTAATCATGCACAATATTCATATAGTATATGAAAATTTGCAAAAAACAATACATGACAGAACCATGGTCAATCTCATAAACTTGAACAATTTGAAAAGGGAAATTCTAAATATTCTAAACATATGACAGCCGTCTGCAAAATCTCTAACATTACAATAACCATCTTAAGTCTGAAACAAAACTGGGACAAGGCCCTTAGTAGACCATAAAAGAAAGAAACAATGAAATCAGAAAATCTGGCCTTCCGAAATAGAGAAGGCTCACCAACTATAACTTATGACAAGTCAATCTACTATTTAACGGGACCCCAGGATTGCCTTAGAATCCTGAAATATAGGGGGTCAATACAGATGTACTGGTATACAGATCAATCTAAAATAATGAATTTTTATGCAACCTAAGTGAGAGCAATTTGTAAAAAAAAAAAAAGTTTACATCTGATTTATGAAAAACACATGGGCATATTTAAAAGACTCTGAACAATTATCTGAAAATTCATGACATACTCTTTATTTTACTTTTGTGCTAGGTGGTATACCCTATAAATCTGAAATTCTACAGGCTATATGGAATTTACCCTTAACTCGGTAGTCAAGCCCCCAACCCAAGTTTGCCGTAAGGGTTGGAGTCTTTGTCTCTGATATTCCCTAGGGCACTAGGCCAGCATATAATCCCTCTTGAGGAAATAATGAACCCGTATCAACAAAACACGATTTTGGGCTAAGAGTTACTTGAACTCAAGACTTCTTTGGGACACTATCTAACCCTCTTTAAGCCCATTTTCTTACTCTTTAAAACATGTATTTTCTGAAAATCAAGCCTGAAACTCTTACTCTATTATGGCATACATTTATATGGTATCGTCATACCATTGACTTTCAAGTCGTATCTCTGAGCCATATATTATCAAGTTAAAATTTTCTCTTTCAAAACATTATTTTCAGACCACCAAACTATTCAAATAGTATATGAGGATGCATATTGTGAAACTCCTGAAAACATAGGTAGAGATCCTCAATTTCAATTCACAAACACGTTGTGATCACTTCTCTTGTAATAAACCAAGAAATTCTTTCAATAATCTTCTTTAACATTTACAAACCATAAAACACTGGTAAGATACGAAAGCACCCTCTCTTCAATTCACAGACAAGATCAATTTGATAACAACACTTAAAGTACTTATCTAATGTTTTCAATCATTCAATTTCACAACATGTAACATGTGAAGTCAAGAAGTAGTGCAACACGAGAGGGGTTTAATCATTTATGCTCTCAATTTAATCTTTACAAACCAAAAATGCATACTTACATATATAAGTGTAAAACTCAACTTCAAGGGGAGGCCTCAAGACCAAAATTATATATATATATATATATATATATATATATATATATATATATATATGAATGCATTAGTGCAACACAAGAGGGGTTTAATCATTCATGCTCTCAATTTAATCTTTACAAATCAAAAATTCATACTTATATATATACGTGTAAAAATCAACTTTAAGGGGAGGCCTCAAGACCAAAACAATATATATATATATATATATAAAGGTTTCCATTACTTGGCTATTCCAAATAATTGTGCAAATCCTTATTATAAACATCATCACATGCTTTCAAGAGATTGATAAACCATAATTTATGCCCATAGAATTTTAAGGATAACCCCACGTACCTTAGATTATTTAGTTTGAAAGATGTAGCCTGGATATTGATCCATTTCTTGGAATTTTGTATCTTAGGAATGAGTTATTGAATCTTTAGGGAGGAGTTAGGGTTTTAATTTTGAGAGGAAGAGTGAATAATAGCCAATTTTGGCTTGTAGGGGCTGAAATCCTATGTTATAGTTGGATTTTGGGTGAGGGGAAGTGACTAAATTGCCTCTAGAACCATTAGGAACTGAAATAATGCATAAAACAGCTTTAAATTTGCGTCAAGTTTCATGTTGACGCGATCTCGACGCGATACTCCATGATCGCGGCAGCTTACTGCCTCACACGGAAAATGTCATAACTTTTCACTCGGTTAATGAATTTTGGTAAAATTGGTATCGTTGGAAAGATAATTCAATTATATACAATTTGGTGGGTCTGGAGTTGAAAATTTCTATGCGTATAGAAATTTATACACGTTCAAAGTATACCCCTGTAGAATCAAAGTTTCAATTTTGGATGAATGAAAGGTTCTTAGCTCTACTTTGCTTTAGGCCATTTCTATGAATATTTTTTACCTCATAATCACATCATTTACTAGGAGAAATATCATGACACATGAATCTAAACATAATCCAGGAAATTAGAGCATACACATGTAGGAACGACGATTCGATTTCTAGCTCAAAAATGTGGGGTGTTACAAGAAAGGTGAGAGATTGCTACTGGGATTAGACCTGTAAAACTTGAAAGTGACAAATAAAGATGTGTCAAGCTAGAAAATTCACCAAATTTAGGTGAAATGAGGAACTAAAGAAATTATTAAACGACAAATCTAGCCGTTTGAGATTTTTGGACTAGGTTGCACCTAAAACATGGAATATTTACTAGAATGTTGTAAGACCCCACAAAATCCTAAGCTTAAATCCAGTCCATTTGAGCTTGTTAAGGGGTCCACGCTTAGAAAATTCTAGCTAAGTTTCCTGACTTAGTTTATTTTGGCCTGCTGGAGTTCACAATTTCATCTCGCGACCTCAATGTCCTTTAATGGTCTATTTTTTACTAATTCATGATCAGGAAGGTCCATAAGTGTTCCCGGATAAGTTTTAGATTTTTCAAAACATGTTTAAACTACGTTCAGAGTCATAAAACAGTGGACCAAAGCAATCTCGGCGCGTCGTGTCGCGTCGCCTATCGCTTTCACTATCCAAACCGAGGCCCTGGCCATGATGAGCATCCCGAACCATGAAGGCCCGAACACCCTTCTAACTTGTAATCATATACACCATTCATACACAAATAAGGAAATGCGGAAAATATAGTGAAACGGAATCATGGTCATAAATCTGATATAAATTTGATAATAGAAAATGACAATCCAAAATCATCTAACAACATCTGGAAAACCGTTTGCGAAATCTCTACTACATGATCAATAACAAGTATCAAGGCCCCCAGCAGACCTAAACAAAGAAATGATAACTGACTAAAATCAAACTAGGCCTTCTGAATTATAGAAAGTTCACCACTGAACTCTGATCTGCTGTCGAAGAATCTACTGCTTATCAGGACCCCTAGACTGAGCCTCAAAACCTGAAAGGGAGGTAGGTCAATACAGCTGTACTGGTACGCAGAGTAATCCAAAAAAAATAGAGATTTATATATAACATAAATGAGAGCTACTATAAAACACTTTATCGCAAAATAATTCAAAAACACATGGGCATAGTATAATGATTTTTCAACAATAATACAACACTACTGAGCTAGGTGGTACACCCTACAATCTTTCACCAACTGCCAAATCCGGGTTGCCGCCAAGATTGGAGTATTAGTAAGGGGAGAAGAACACACAAGATCACACAGCAAGGTGTCTCCATCCCAATCAAGTCCACGTGTCACGGTTCGGATCAAGATCACAAAGCAGGGATCCTAACTATTAGTCCCGAATAGGGATGACACAATAATAGGTACACAAGATCACATAGCATGGTACCAAGTTCCCCGTGTTGGCAATTCATGGTTTCCAGCGTGGAGTCATTTCACTTGTGCTTTCTTTGGGTAACCACCTGACTCACATAAAGTTAAGCTTTGTGCTTGATTTAAGACAAAACATATATCATACTCTGTTGGGTATCGTCATACCCTGATGTACAAGTCATCAGTATCACATCAATTCTCCAACTTTTTATGTCATTCACAATATGCACATATATAAGAATTCCACACACATTCAAACACATGCACAATAGTTCTCAACATACAATAATTCAAGCAGTTTTATCATTTATGAGTAGTATCATAGAAATTGCAAAACTCATGCTCTCGATAGTTTGACTAATATCATGTGGGGCACTAAAATATTATCATGGGGAATTTTAAAAAAAAATCATAATTTATGTTCTTCTCATTCTTAGAATTCAAGCCACATATCCCCAATTCAACAATTGAAACATATTCAAGCGAACAACCCCATGAAGTTTCATTATTCTTTCAAAATCATGACACAACACATGTTATTGGTATAAAAATAAAATCCCCACTTGTAATAACATATATAGAATTATAATTATTAAATTCTTATGCAAATTCTTTTCAAATCATGCCCATGAAATTTAGGACAACCCCGCGTACCTCTATTTAGGAAATTAAAGGATGATTCTTGACGCATGTGACTTAGGGATTCCAAATCTCCAATTAGTTTCGAAAACCCATGGTTAAATCTTGAGTTATTTGGGATTTTTATTTGAAAACCTTGGGAGTGTTCTTGAGTAATTTTGGGTGAATTCTAATGGATTTTGGTATATTTGGGATTAAATCCCGTGTCTAAAATGATTGGGGAATAGGAAATACCCATTTTGCCCCTAAAAGACGAAGTTGGAAGTGCAAAATTTCGCCCAGGGTTATACCCAGGGTGGCTCCCTACTTGGGCCCCTGGTCTAGCCTGGGCGGCATCTTACTTAGACCCCCGGTCTAGCGTGGGCGGTACCCTACTTAGACCAATGATCTAATCAAGGATGCGCGGGCTTACAGCCTTTTGCTACTGGTTTGGGCATCCAAACACCCCATTACACTTCTCAAACAATTCCAAAACTTGACTGAGATGTGCTATGGGCTTGGTCGATTGTAACGCAACTTGAAAATCTAAAATCAGAGGTTGGGAAGGTCGCCAAAAATATTCATCAAAGATTAAGAGTTAAAAATGAAACTAAGTCTCTTTGACACTTAGAATATTTTCAAGCTTGTAACTCAACAAGCATGCTACTACTATATAACACATGAAGGATTTTTTACAGGGTGTTACATTATCCCCCCTTGGGATCATTCGACCCCGAATGATGACGCGGAATATAGATAAGTAAGATTTTAAGTATACTAAGGGCATAAAATAATAAGTCAAATATTGTACCTTCCATCTCATCATTTACCGGATCAAATAAGTTTGGGCATCTATCTCTCATGTCATCTTCTGATTCCCAAGTTGCTTCTTTAACTTTCTGATTTCTCTACATCGCTTAAACTAAGGCTATCTCTTTGCTTCTCAACTTTCGAATTTGGCAATCCAAAATTGCTACAGGATCTTCTTCATAAGACAAAGAATCTGACACTTTGATCTCTTCTATAGGTAACACTAGAGAATGGTCTCCAATACACTTCTTTAACATAGATATGTGAAATACCGGATGAACAGAACCCAAACTTATAGGCAACTCTAACTTATACGCAACTCCACCTATCCTCCTCAAAATTTGGTATGGTCCTATGTAGCGAGGGCTCAGCTTATCTTTCTTCCCAAAATGCATGACTCTCTTCATATGAGAGACTTTGAGAAACACCCAACTACCAATCTCAAATTCTAAATTTCTCCTTCTAACATTGGCATTGGACTTCTACCGACTCTGGGCTATATTAAGCTATTCTCTAATGATTTTTACATCCTCCATCACCTGATGAACAAGGTCAGTCCCAAACAACCGCTTCTCAGCAACTTTGTACCACCCTATAGGCGACCTACATCTTCTTCCATGCAATGCTTCAAAAGGGGACATCTTAATACTGGCATAGTAGCTATTATTATATGCAAACTCTATCAATGGCAATTGATCTACCTAATTACCCTTGAAATCAATTACTCAGGCTCTCAACATGTCCTCAAAGGTCTGAATGGTAAGCTCAGCTTTCCCATCCGTCTGAGGGTAAAACAAAGTACTTAGGTTCACTTGGGTACCTAAACCTCTCTGAAAAAACCTCCAAAACTGTGAAGAAAATTGCGTACCTCGGTTAGATATGATGGATACAGGTGCCCCATGCATTTGGACTATTTCCTTAATGTACAGCTTGGCATAGTCATCTCCCAAATAGTTAGTTCTAACAAGCAGAAAATGACCAGACTTAGTCAGCCGGTCCACAATTACCCAAATGGAATCATATTGGTTTTGGGAAATCGAAAGTCCCGTAATGAAATCTATATTGATCATCTCCCACTTCTACAGGGGTAAAGTTATCTCTTGGGAAGTACCACTAGGCCTCATATGCTCTACCTTAACCCGTTGGCAGTTCAAACACTTGTCAACAAAGTTAGCCACGTCACGCTTCATATTGTTCCACTAATAAATGGTTTTTAGATCATGGTACATCTTTGTAGAGCCTGGGTGAACAACATACCTCAAAGTGTGAGCTTCGTCAAGGATTCTCTTTCTCAGATGATCTATATCTAGCACACACAATCTACCCTAATATCTCAAAATATCATCACCACCAACTTTAAAGGACATCACCTTCTGTTGATCTACATCTTTCTTGATCTGCATCAAGATAGGATCTTCGATCTTCTTCTCTTTAACTTCAGTACAAAAGGATGATTTAGCTATCTTATGAATTACCACCCCTCCATCTTCAGAATCTAAGAGTCGCACTCCAAGATTTACAAGTCTGTGAATATCCTTCACCATTTCTCTCTTCCCTTCCTCCACATGAGAAAGATTACCCATAGACAACCTGTTGAGGGTATCGGCTACAACATTCGCCTTATCCAAATGATAGTGCAAGCTCATGTCATAATCCTTTAGCAATTCCATCCAACGCCTTTGCCTGAGGTTCAATTCTTTCTACGAGAAAACATACTGTAAACTCTTATGGTCAGTGAAAATATCAACATGCACCCAATAAAGATAATGCCGGCAGATTCAAAGTGCAAACCCCACAATCGCTAACTCCAAATCATGAGTGGGGTAATTCTGCTCGTACACCTTCAAATGCCTAGATGCATAAGCTACCACCTTATCATGCTGCATAATTACACACCCAAGTCCCACGCGGGATGTATCACAGTACACAACAAACCCCTCTGTACCTTTCAGAAGATTCAAAATAGGTACAGTAGTCAATTTGTCTTTCAACTTCTCAAATTTATTCTCACAAGACCACACAAACTTCACCTTTTTCTGAGTCAATTTAGTAAGTAGAGCAGCTATGGAATAAAAGCTCTCTACGAATCTTCTGTAATACCCTTCCAAACCTAAGAAGCTCCAAATGTCGGTTGGAGTCATGGGCCTAGGCCATTTTCTTACTGCCTCAACCTTTTAGGGATCAACCTTAATTCCCTTACTAGACACAATGTGTCCAAGAAAGCAATAGCATTAAGATAGAATTCACACTTGGAAAATTTTGCATATAACTTATGATCTCTGAGAGTTTGAAGAATAATTCGAAGGTGATTGGTATGGTCCTCCTCACTCTTAGAATAAACCAAGATGTCATCAATGAATTCTATGACAAACAGATCCAGAAACTGACGGAAGACCCTATTTATTAGATCTATGAAAGTTGCAGGGGCGTTATTCAACTCAAAAGACATGACTAAGAATTCATAATGACCGTATCTAGTTTGGGAAGCTATTTTGGGAATATCTGAATCCCTAACCTTCAACTGATGATATCTCGAACGAAGGTATATCTTTGAAAAAGATTTAGCACCCTGAAGTTGATAAAAAGATCATCAATCCTAGAAAGAGGATATTTGTTTTTAATCGTGACCTTATTCAACTAGCGGTAATCTATGCACATACGAAGGGAACTATCTTTCTTTTGCACGAAGAGTACAGGTGAGACCAGGGAGAAACCCTAGGATGGATAAAACCTTTGCCTAGAAGATCTGCTAGCTACTCTTTCAACTCTTTTAACTCTGCTGGAGCCATTCTATATGGCGGAATAGAGATGGGACGGGTATCTGGAAATAAATAAATTCCAAAATCTATCTTCCTATCAGGTGGTATTCCTGGGAGATCATCTTGAAAGACTTCTGGAAACTCATTTACCATAGGGATAGATGGAAAGGAAAGACTTTCAATATTAAAATATTTGACCCAGATAAGATGGTATAAATACCCTTTTGAGATAAGTTTACGGGCTCTGAGATAAGATATAAAGTTTTCTCTAGGTGCTAAAGAATGCCCCTCCCATTCAAAGGCTGGTTCATTTGGAAAAGAAAAAGTGACTCTTCGGGTCCTACAATTAAGTGTGTCATAACATGAATGGAGCCAGTCCATTCCTAAGATGGAATCAAAGTCAACCATCTCAAGTTCTATGAGGTCTGCCACAGTATCCCAGCTACAAAAAGTCACAACACAATCCCTATACACCCTTCTAGCTACAATAAAATCTCTCATCGGAGTGGAAACAGAGAAAGGTTTAGCAATAACATCGGGCTCAAACCCAAAACCAATAGCCACATAAGGGGTCACATAGGATAAGGTAGACCCAAGATCTAGTAACATATAAGCATCAAGAGAAAAGATTTGCAACGTACCGGTAACTACATCTGGTGAGGCCTCTGCCTCCTAACAGTTTGACAAAGCATACAGCCGGTTGTGATTGCTCCCGGCAGCTGAAGTGGGGCGTTTTTGAGGTAGTGATGTGGAAAAATTTACTTGAGACTTGGCTCCCCCAACATTACCTCCAGTAGCAGGGCAATCTCTCTGAAGGTGACCCACTTAGATGCGGGAATAACAATGTCTCCTCTCAAAGTAACACTTTCTAGGATGATTTCTCCCGTAGACACTACAATGGGGAAAAGATTTGGCGGGTTGCATCACGCTACCCTGTGAATGGGTGTCCTGTATCCTCCCTTTACTATTAGCCTGATGATTAAAGAACAGCTGATCACGTGGAGGTATAGGCGCAGGGGCGCTGGTTGCAGGCTGAGCATTTCCCTAATTCTTTTTCTTCTGCCACCTGTTTCCCTAATTTTCACTAGCGGCTGACTGTGACTCTGGTATGATGTTTTGGCTCTCTTTGCCTTTCTATCCTTCTCCCTAGATTCGGCAATCTTATTCTCTTATCCTCAACTTATTGTAGGTGGACTGATAGTCTGGCAAAGTCCATGTCCCTATTCAGCATCGCCCCCTGATATTCAAGCGCTAAATCATCTGAAAGTCCATATACAAATTTCCATATTCAGGCTCTCATATTACTAGTCATCTCTGGTGCATAACGGGTTAGTTGGTTGAACTTTAGAGTGTACTCCTGGACACTCATCTTTCCTTGCTTCAAGTTCATGAATTCTTCTACTTTGGCTTCTCTCAGCTCTAGAGGGAAGAACAGGTCAAGGAAGGCCTCTACGAACTCGACCCAAACTGTGGGCTCGGTACTCTCACCTTTTGCATTCTTCCACTCATTATACCATTGGTTTGCTACATCCTTAAGCTGGTATGCTGCTAACTCAACCCCTTTCACCTGGTCCACATGTATCATTCTGAAAAACTTCTCCATTTTGTCCATAAACTATTGTGGATCCTCTTCTACCTTAGTGCTAGAAAATTTAGGCGGGTTCATTCTCATGAACTGACCTACCCTAGTAGCCTCAAAAGTAATAGATGCAAACCCAGTATCCTCCGATATCTGGGTCTATGCGGCTACCAGCTGTGCAAGCATGTGAATGGACTTTCTGAATTCTGCATTAGATATATCCCTCTGAGAAGACTAAGGATGGTTAACATTTATTCTTAGAGATCGAGGAGGACTGGTCGGGACTAGAGGTACTCCCTAAGTAGGAACAGGTTTTGGGGTGTGTGCTATGTTATGGGTCCGCATCCCATGGGTGGGGCGGACTTCATCATCCTAAGTATTCTGATTATTAGAGTAACGATGAGACATGGCTGCTTTCTAAAACACAGGAGATCATTAATTAGAGGACAGATTAGACTCCAAAGCATGAACTAAACCACAAAGAAGGAAAACATTCCTAAACGCCTAATAGTCTCCTACTTATAAGTGTGGCGCGCTGCACACCAATAAATAAGACTCTACCTGATGCGATTTTGTAGACACCCTGGGACCATGACCAGTGCTCCGATACCAAGTTTATCATGACCCAAACTAAGGCCCTGGTCATGACGAGCATCCCAAACTATGAAGACCCGAACACCCTTCTAACTAGTAATTATATACACCATTCATACACAAATAAGGAAATATGGAAAATACAGTGAAATGGAATCATGGTCATAAATCTGATATAAATTCAATAATAGAAATGACAATTCAAAATCTTCTAACAACCTCTGGAAAACCGTCTGTGAAATCTCTACTACATGATCAATAACAAATATCCAAAAACTAGGACAAAGCCCCTAGCAGACCAAAACAAAGAAATGATAACTGATTGACACCAAACTAGGCCTTTGTTAATGTGAACAAAGTGTGGCCGATTGTTGTTGGTATTGTTGTTGCGGGTTCAATACTTGAATGTGTGATATGTTGTTGGTTCAAGTTTTGAACGTGTATTATGGAATTTAAGCTTGGGAAGTTGTTGTTGTTGTTTCGGAGGTCCAACTTGAACCTTAGAACTTCAAGACTCAAAGTTTGTGTTCTTGGTGTTCTTCACATTCTCCATTTATTATTGACAAAGAAAGTGGTTATTGATCTTAGAAGTTGAAGAAAAAGAGTTTGTATTGTTTTAGTCTTGCAAGACATAGATCCAAGTTTCAAGGTGTAGTACTTGTGACTCAAAGACTTGTCCTACATACTAAAGACTTTACATCACTTCTCTCAACCACTTTCCCATGAAACAAGGGTCCATGTTTTAAGTAAAAGTACTATAAAAGTCAAGTCTTGAAATGAGAAACTTGAAAAAAAGGCTCCAAGACTTATTCTTCCCTCCTTAAAACAAATTTCACCAATCCAAATTAAAATTGGTCAAGACTTGGACTTTGGAAAATAAAAATTATAGAAACTGCAACCAATATGTGGCTGTCACATCATCAAGTTACTGTTCACGCATTAAATTTTGGCTTAAATTTTAGATTTTCTTAGTTTCTTTTTATTGTTCTGTAGTTTCATTTGTTGGTTCCAATACTAATTGGCAAACTAGTGCTCATCTACTAGATTGTTAGTTAGTCTTTGTGTTTATTCATTCGTGTTTAGCATTTGTTGTGTGCTTTTTTTCTCTTTTGTGAATTCGTTGTGTCTTGTTGGTTCAAGTCCGTAAATAATTTTTCTTTTGAGTCAACTCAAAAGAAAATCTATTTCGGGCAAAGATGGACTCATCCCTCAATCACTCACGAAGTACAAGCCGACTTTCAACACTTGTGAAACCAAGTGTGAGGTAAAACCGAGAGTGAGAGTGTGGTGAGGTATTTTGAACTAACAAGTTTGTTTTGCTGTTTGTTGTTGTCCTTTGCTTTAGGTACCATGGCTTTCACTAACCTCTATGCCACATGTGATCGCATCAATGATGATATTGAAGAAATGAAATGGCACGTGAAAAGGCTACGCCAATTGTTACCTAAACTTATCCCACAAAATCCAACTTTCCTTGTCCAAACACCTTGTGCCGAGAGCTTCTCGAAGGAAGAGGTGAGCTACCCCGACCCACACCAAGGTAAAGAGGAGATTGAAACATCTTTGGTACTTGATAGTGAACTTATAGAGAGTGAAGCACTTGCTAGTTCCAAATCTATCCGTGAGATAGATCATACTCTCTTTAGGTTTAATGTTTTATTTGAAAATGATATAAACACTTCTAATAAACCTAGTGGTGAAAATGATGGTATAGCTTTCCATGAAGGCTATAGCCGATATGCTAACCCACTATAGTGTGACAATATTCCTCCTAAAGATGGAAATCTCTTCTTAGAAGATGATAGTACTCTTATGGGTAAGAAATGTGTAGTCTTAGAAATGAGTACTCTTGGTAGTACTCTTGGTGTTCATGATGATCAATTTACTCTTAAATTTAGTTCACTACTTGAGCATGTGAATGAAGTGCTTAAAATTTCACAAGTTAGTGATGGTGTCTATAGAATTGATCTTGATAATGTGCATGACTCTTTGAACATCTTGTGTGGTAAAAGCATTGCGATTAGTTTTGTTCATAGAGATCATGTGTACGAAAATATTTTTGTGTGCGAATGTGGGAGTAACATTCTAGGGGAAGGAAGGGCTAGCCTTGGCTTAGGCCCTTAGCTAATTCTTCCATTTGATCCTGGTACCATCTTAGAGTGGGAAATGATGACTCTCGGCCTATTTTCTTTTTGTCTTGATACTTGTCCGAGCCATTTCCTTTGTAGCAATTGCACTAATCTTTTCATGATTAAAACAAAGGACCCGTGGCTATACTTTAAATTTTTCCCGCCTCGACATGGCATGTTGATGTGTTATTTTTGTGTTATTTTTGCTAACCCTAACCCCTCATATCATGAGGATGTATGCTTGTTTGTCTTCTCTTGGTTTGCAAGGTACGGATTCAAGGTCGAATCCTTTTCAAGAATCTGTCCAAGGAAGTGCACAAGTAAAGTGTGAAAGAGGCCTAAATGCACTAAAAACAGCCCCTAAGTTACACTTGATGGGCACCTCACCCTTGAAGGGTTATGTGATCATTTTGTATTCTATTTTGTAATAAACTATATGTAAAACCTCTTAGGGTTTTTAGTATTAGATGTTTATTGATATTGAAAGTTGTAAGAAGAACATTTCTCTCTTGTGAGAAAGGTTGAAACATTGTAACTAGGATTTCCAACTTGAGTGTGGAATCATTCATGTTGGATTCATGCTTGGAACGTTGGGTGCTAGAGGAGGTTGAGGTCTCTCTTGTGCTCACCGAAGAGATAGGTATTTGTAGTGTGTAGTGCTAAGAGTCCAAGAGTGGAATAGGCTCTTGGGTTCTTAAGATTATTCCTTCACTTTCTCTATCTATCTATCTTTACATTTCTTGTACTCTTTGTTATTGTTCTAGTCAAAAACTGTATGTTGTTGTTTCCATTGTGTTATTGTTCATCTTGTTAACTTGATACTCTCTTTGTTAGTTTAGGGTGGCTGTTTTGCTGTCAAATACACCATTGTTATCTCGTATTATTATTGTTGTAGTGAATCCGAGAGTGGTCTCCAAAAAGGTCCTTGGATCCTTAAGATTAGTGGACTGATTTGGAGTGTGTTTTCGTGCTACCGTTGTCTTTCTCGTATCAATAAGTTGGTTGGACCAACTAATGTTGGGATTTGATCCCTCAAAATTTGAAAAGTATAAAAGGTGAATAAGGGATCATTCACCTATCATGTGATATGTTCAAAAGATGCATCAATAAGATGATCACATGTACATTTACTGTCAACCTGCAGTTTGAAATTCATAAAGTTACTTGCTCAATATAACTTGAGTTAAGAGCATAATTTTCAAATTGTATGATCAAGACAATTCATCTTGATGATGATGGTTTGGCGTTGAATGCCTTCGATAAATAGCTGAATCATTACTAATGAAAACAAAGCTTCATGTGTTGGTTTGAAATATGATATATTATACAAAAGTACTTGTATGCATCAAACCAATAAATTATGATTAATTTCCCTAAAAGTTGGTTCTGAGTCAGGAATCACACGTTGTCCATCTAATATTTTTGATGTGCGGTATACACTTAATGAATGTACCATGATACATAAAGATGGATTCCTCAAAAAAGATAGAGGATGTACATTAATTTCCCTAATATAAGGGGGGAATTATAAGCAGCTATGAAATATGTTAGGAATTATCACCAGATTCTCATTCAAAAGATAATTCAAGTCAAAGGCCGAAAGCATCACATATTTAAGCTGCAAGTGCTTCTATTTAGTGTCCCTAAAGGACAAAGTCTATGCATACATGAAGCGTGGTAAATCAATCGGTTTCAAATAAAATAATCTTTGAAAATAATAAGGAGCAAACAATCATAATAAGAAGGCAATGTGCTCTTGAAGAGCCTACGACATAACACTTCATGAAACCTTATGAGAGGTTCAGGTACTTGAAAATAATGAAGTGATGAGATCTCAAAATGTTATGCTGCATTGTGAATCGATATGAAATGATATATCATTAATATCATTGATACAATATTGACGCAATATTGTGAGAGATTACGAGGATTCAAATTCTAAGTTTATTTCAGCATGATGACATAGAAACATTTATCAAGTGACAGAAAAGATGCATCTTGGTAAGCATAAAACTTATTTGATTTGCAGTCCAGACTCTTGAAGATGTCGCACATGATATGTTGAATATTGTCACTTAACCAAATTTATATGAAACTTTTTAAGGATTCAAAATGTTTAAAGCATATAAAAATTTCTAGAAAACTTATTTATAATCCTTATATTGTATGAGCTTATAGCTTGAAAATTATTGAAACTCTTAGAGAGTTTTCAAAAGCAATAGATTGTTTACTGATATGAGAAATATATCGAATTAAATTAATTATGAAGTACCATATCTTAGTGAAATTGGTGCACTTATGTGTCTTGCAAATACTACAAGGCGATATAGCCTTTTCGGTTAATTTGTTAGCAAGATATAATTCTGCTTATCAAACATATGATCTTATTTTATTCTAAAAATTGCACTACCAATCTTGTTAGTTATACTGGTGCTGGGTATTTACTTAACCCGCATAAATCTCAGTCTTAAACATGCAATGCGTTCACATGTATGGATACTGTCAAATCTTGGAGACATACAAAGAAGTCTATCATAGTCACCTTATCAAACCATGTTGAGATAATAGTTATTCATGAACCAAATAGAGAATGTGTATGGTTGAGGTCCATGATGCATCTTATTCGAGAAAAATGTGGTTTGAAATGTGATAACGTACCCACAATTTTGCACAGAGATAATGCAACATGCATAGCACATCTTAATGGAGGATTCATAAAAGGAGATAAAATGAAGTACATTTCATGTTCTTCTATACACATGAGATACAAAAAAAATGGTGATAGTAACGTGCAATAAATTCATTCAAGTGACAATGTGGCTGATTTATTCACCAAGTTTCTTTCAACTACAACTTTCAAAAAGATGGTGCACAAGATCGGGATGCAAAAGTTCAAAGATTTTCTTGTTAGGGAGAGTTAATATGCATTGTACTCTTTTTTCCTTATGAGGTTTTGTTCCACTGATTTTTCCTTGTAAGGTTTCTTATGAGGCAGACGAAATCCATATCATTAGAGATGTGTACTCTTTTTTCTTCACTAGATTTTTTTCTACTGAATTTTTTCTAGTAAGGTTTTAATGAGGCACATTGTCTAACAATTAGACATTCATGGAGGAGTGTTATAAATATATTACCATATATAGTGAATGTCTATTTCACCGTACATAGTGAATGTCTATTTATGGAAAAGTTAGAAACCCCAAGGTTAGTTTTTCCCTATAAAGAAAGGGGGTTTTCTTTCATTGTAATTTAGTCCTTAAAACCTCTCAAGAATTCCTCATGAGAAATAAAGTAATCACTCTCTCTTCTCTCTATTCTTCTTCTTTGCTTTATATTTATAACATAATGAATAATCTTTATTTTGTTAAGGCCTCACTTTGGAGTTTCACTTTAGGTCACCAACTATATTGAGCCGCCCCTAATTACACGTTATTTCCATTCTTTTTAAAATTATATAAAATTCTAGATTTTGAAGTTCTAAAAATATTAATGGTGGTCGGATATATCACTTTATGATACATAACTAATCAATCAAATTCTTTCGTATCAGTAACACAAATCTCATTCCGATACATAAGTCTTATGTATCAATAACGCAAAAAAAAAAAAATTGATACATATTTTTTTTCATATTCTTTTAACTAGATACATCATGCTTATTTATTTGTATACAAAAATCAATTTCTTGGTATCAGTAACACAAATCTTATTCTCATAAATAATACTTATGTATCAGTAACACAAAAAAGAATTTTGATAGATATTTTTCAGCAAGATACATTATTTTTAATGGTGAACTCCGACCATTAACCACCCAAACTACCACTACAACCGACATCACCACTACCGTGATTCCAGATCCAGTGAGTTCGACCATCAAAACACCATCAACAACTGGCTCACAGCATCACCAATGCTCAATGATGACGAAATTTCAATGTTCCAAACAAACTCCGATGAAGCTCCAATGAGAATAACCAGTAACTTTACCGTCGCTGCCAAAACCAGCGAAAATCGGTCAGCAACATCCAGATTTGGAGGTATGGGAATTAATGGGGTGTTAATATGAATGGGTATGTTTATTGATTCAAAATTATAAAAATGAGTGTGTGTTTGAGGGAGGAAAAGAATGTTGTTTGTCGTATCAACTGACTAAAATGAGGAAAAGAAATTGATTGAATGAAGATAATAATGGAGGAAATCGATGGAGATGATTGTTGGTTGATGGAGGAACGAGTGTGTGTTAATATGTATCCGAATGTTTTTGAGAGAGAGTGTTAAAAGAAATTGTAATTATTTTATAGATTGAAATTATAAGTAATAATAATAAATTAATGTTTGGTATTATGTAATTTCTCCTTTAATTAAATTCACAAAAGAATAGGTGAACTGAAAAGTAAATGGACGATTTGTTCTATACAATAATGATACAATTTCTATACATATCATGTACAAGAAAATATATTCTATACAACAATTATATAGTTCTATACACATTTTATACAATCTTTAGCTGCAATAATTATTTAGATACATGTTTTATATAATAATTATATAGTTTCTATACACATTTTATGCATATACATAATTTATACAACAATGATACAGTTCTATACACATTCTCTATATATGTGTATTATATAACTATTATACAGTTTCTACGCACATTCTATATAGTATATACCATATTGATACAATTTCTATATGACTTTGATACAATCCTTATACCATGTTGATACAGTTCTTGTACCATATTGATACTCATACCATATTGATACAACTCATAAACCATATTGATATAATCCTGGCTAACCATTTTTAAAATTACTTTGGATCGACTGAAACGCCATATCCAATAGCCCAAATAAGGGCCATTTGTTTTAAATGGCCGAAGCGAAACCCAAAAAAAACAACCTTTTAAGAAATGAACCGAAATGGCTCAAGAAGGAGAGGGGGGAGGGGGGAGCAATCCAATAACTATTAAATGATAATAATTTAATCGATTAACTATAATTTGGAAAATTAGTCAATGCAGGCCATTTATTTTAAAAATGACCGGTGAGTGTCCTTTTCCCTTTTTATTACTTCATTCCCTAAACAACATAAAGACACACATCTTATAACTTATACATAATTTATACAATAATGATATAATTTCTATACATATTATATACGAAAAAATATATTCTATGCAATAATTATATAGTTTTACACCCATTTTATACAATCCTTAGCTGCAATAATTATTTAGATACATGTTTTATATATTAGTTATACAGTTTTGATACACATTTTATATATATATATATATTTTATAAAACAATGATACAGTTTCTATACACATTGTATATATGTGTGTTATACAACTATTATACAGTTTCTACACACATTCTATATAGTATGCCACATTGATACAATTTTTGTACAATATTAATACACTTCTTATACCATATTGATACAACCCATACACCATATTAATATAATCTCCACTGGTCATTTTTGAAATTACTTTGGTCCGATTGACAACTCCATTTCCAATAGTTCAAACATGGATCATTTATTTTTAGATGGATGAAACGAAACTAAAAAAAATAAAACTAAAAATTACAAAAATACACAACTTATGTTTCCAATATTACAAAAAATTTCAACTCCCAAAACATATTACAAAAATTTCAACATATACACAGAATGTTATGTATATGTCGGCTATATTATGTATATTAATAGGGAGAGAGAGTAAAGTAATTAAAAAAGTGGGAGAGAGTGTAATTACTTCTAAAAGGGTTGATATTTATGTTATTTATACAAATAAAAATGAAGGGCAAAATTCAGAAATAGCATATTTATCCCCTTAATTATGAGTTTCATAGCAACAGTTTCATTATTACATAATATAGCAAGTTGTATTTTTATTTTTGCAAACTGTTGCTACAAAAATATAAATACATATGATTTTTACTGCCCTTATGATTGATATGTATTTTGTATTCTTGCAAACTGTTGCTACAAAAATACAAATATATATGTTATAAAATGTAATTTGACAAAAGTGTTGTTATTTTTTGTAATTTAATACTTAAGTATGCTACTTTATTTATTTTTTTCAAAAATGAACAACCTTTTAAAAAGTGGACCGAAATGGCCCAAGAAGGAAGGAGAAGACTAAAGTAGTCCGATGACTATTAAATGGTAATAAGTTGACCGATTGTCAATAATTTGATAAATTGATCGAAAGCTGCACATTTGTGTGTTTTAAAAATGACCACTGGGTATCGTTTTTCCTTTTTTTAATGAGTGGCTACAAGTAATTTTAACTGTATTTCCATCAACCAACCAGGAGATAATTTCACATATAATTTTGAATAACATTAACATAACCATCAATTCAACATACAATTTTTATTAATGTAACGTAAAATAAAAGTATCTGTTCAACCAATTAGTTTTCAAAATTTCAGTTCAACAAGTATATACAGATTACATAAAGTTCAACACAAATTAATTATGATTTAATTTTATATATTACTTTTTAAATTTCTCAATTTGTTACTTTTAATTTTACTATTTTGCAAGCTCACGGTTATCCTTGAAAATTTCATTGTACTTGGCCGTCAGATCTGTGTTGCTTCTTCGTTGTGTTTTGGTTCATCATTCAACTGTTTACCTCATAAAATCCAATATGAGATATTCGACCCTGAGCTTTAGGAGGGGTGTGAAGAATCCAAAATCTGCTCTTTAACGAATAAATGATCTCTTTAATATGACTTGGACAATTTTCACCTCTGAAACTGATTTTTAAGATTGAATTTGATCCAAGATTTATACACTGTCAGAAGTTGAAGCCATGAAAAAGAAAAAAAAAAAAAAAAAAGTGCACAACAAAACTTTTGAGTTTATCGATTTTGAATTCTAAAAAATGTAGTTTATTTGGTTTTTGATAAATTATGCAGGGTCTGCTGACCGCACCTATAAATAAGTTTTTCATTGGAATATAATAGACATGTAAATGTTAAGGTTTTTATCCTAATTTTCTTACTATATTTAAATTTTATATTTTTTTAGAAGGAAAATAAAAATTACCATAATTATTTTTACTTTTTCTGAAAGAAAAAATATAATTCTTTTCATATTGGCTAAGCTCTTTCTTGGAGGAAAAGTTTTGCACATCTATAAATAGAGACTCCATTCTCATACCATAACACAATAGTATTTACAATGTAGTCTTTAAAGAGAGATTTCCTCTCTCATTAGATTTTATGTTTTTTATATTAGGTTTTATATGTAGGCCAATTGACCAAATAATATAATAATATTAAGTCTTTTAGTATTGTTTTATGTGTCTTCTGAATTGTCACCATAATGATTTGCAACTAACAGTTTCCTGATGACGCCCTCTCGATTTCTAATCCAAAGTAAAGATAAGCAATTTCAATTGAAATATTTGTGAGAGACATTGATTAAAAAAATAATAATCATACATTCAGAAATAAAAGAGCTATCTTAAATGCTACTTCTCATGTGGTTTAGTTGAATCCTCAGGATAATGATGCTATTATTAAAGTTTACACGTGAGAAACTTCAACTATCTTCATGAAATATTTTTAGTACGGCCTTTTAACACAATATAAATTATTGGTGATCTTGATTATCTACAGTTGCAAATTCTTGTTATTTATACCAAGATTTCATGTTAAACTTTAATTTTAATGTATGTAAAGAAAGATTATACGCCGACAAATTTTATTTTAAGAATTAAATGCATTTAACCATTAAAATTTTCAACTTTTAATTCAATTGCCATTTTTCATTTTAAATTTTCAACTAATCCCTTAATTCTTAAAAATAAATTAGGATTGGAGCAAAAAGCCAAACCGACCAGGCAACCACACTTGTACTTGTTTAATAGAGTAATTAAATAGAGAAAGACTAGTGTTTATTAATAAAAAAAGATTACTTTGGACAGTTTCCTAACATTTGATTTTATGTTCTCCTTTATAATTTTTTTAGAATGCCTTAGAGGCTACTCGATTAATTTAATGAGATAACTGTTACATCTCACTAGCAATATATATCAGATACCAGTTAACTATCCACTAAGGCTATGTGTGACAATAACTATTCATCAAGTCAAGGGCAGATGGAAATAAATCACTAATAGATTTGAACTTGAAACTTCATGAATATCTACTTAGTCCATTGACCACTAGACCACGCCCTCAACGATTAGATTCTATGATTTCTAACATTCTCTTTCCATTTTCTGTTTGATAAGAGAAACAGTTGAAAAGAGAACAGCAACAAAGTGCAGAAGCAGTTTCGGATTTTGCAGGCTTTTTTTGTATTTGATCGACAGTAGCTTATAACTGTTTCTTTCCCAAGTCAGGTAAATATGGCAAAATTTCCCTTTCCTTCTCTTCTTTACTTTTGTTTTATCCCTTCGATAATGCCGCACTAGCTAAATAGGTGTAAGATAAAAGCTCATTTCTATATTCCGAAATGGCATAATACATAAACATGCTCTTTAACTTAACATCAAATCACATCTATGACCTCCAACTTTGAATGTGCGCAAGTACATCCTTAAATTTGCATAAAGTAAGTAACACACGTCCTATGTGGCATAATACACGTAGGACAAGAATTGGCCACTTAAGATGCCACATAGAACATATGTGTCTACTTGTTCAACGTTATACAAGTAAGTGCCTACTTGTACACACCCAAAGTTGGAGGTCATAAAGGTTATTTGATACCAAGTTAAAGGGAATGTTTATGTATCCTTCTGAAATAGTTCGTCAATTCATTGCTTTATTTGACGAGTCAATGTTCCTGCAGATCAATGTGAAAATCAGAATTCCGAATCCACATCTTTTGGAAAGGCTTAAAACTCTTATAGTACTCTGTCTCTTTCTTCACGCATATTTGATTTAAGCATAATATATAGATAAACATGTTAACTTGGCCTTAACTGCCAACTAAACACTCCAACTTCCAAAAGGCACATCTAGACACCTTAACATGGTTTAAGTTGGCCTAGTTGCATCCCGTTAAAGGCATTTTCAAAGTTAATGTGTTCGTGATAGACACCTGTGTCAAGTTGAAGTGTCAAGATGGTCACAATGAAAGTCGGGGTGTTCAACTGCTATGGGAGGTCAAGTTAGTGTGTATGTGAAGTGAAGAGAAATGCAGTTTCATTTTCGAGTTTGCCTTCTTCTCTTGTTGTTGTAACTTAATTTAAAGAAAACTTCATCTTAGGTAAGCATTTGATTAGGCTTAGAGCTCTTTATTAATCAAGCTCGTGCTTTTCCTGTTCTCTAAATTGATGTTTCGTTCGATCTTCCAGATGGCTTATGCTGCTGTGATTTCTCTCAAACGAACGTTGGAGCAACTCGTGCAGAGAAAACCACATTGGATAAAAGACGAAACAAGAAAAATGGTGGACTTTATCCTTGATAGTCTTGAATATTTTCATTACTTTCTTGAATGCACTAGCAAGAGAAGGCATCGCTGCGGAAAGGTTGAAGAGTTGGAGAGAGAGATTAGAACTGCAGTTGATGAAGCAGAGGATGTGATAGAACTACAGATTTATAAGATGAAAGAACCGGTAAAAAGAAAGGCAACAAAGCTATTGTGCCAAACCTTGTCTGAACTTGTAGAGAAGATTGATACTGTGAAGAGGAACGTCGCGATGGGAAATGATTCTGATACAAATAAAGTTGAAGGCAATGAGGATCTGCGAGCGGATGATTCCTTGCCTTTTCATCCATCAAGATATGTTGGGAAACTGATTCCAGAAAGTATTATTGTGGATCTTGAAGATGACCTCACGAAGATCATTAGAAGACTTAAAGGGCCAACATCTACTCGAGAAGTTATCCCCATTTTGGGGATGGGAGGGATAGGCAAAACGACTCTTGCTAGAAAGGCATATGATGATCCTGAAATTAGACATCGTTTTGACATCCGTGTTTGGGTGACAGTATCTCAAGAATATCAAACTAGAGATATGTTGTTGGATGTTCTTTGTTGTATTTCTCAGCTAACACGTGAGATTGAGAAAGAGAGTGATGACCGGTTGATGGACATGATACGCAAAAAGTTAATGAATAAAAGGTATCTTGTAGTCATGGATGATATTTGGAGTAGCGATGCCTGGGATCTTATGACAAGAACTTTTCCAGAAAACAACAACGGGAGTCGAATAATTTTGACTAGTAGGCTTAAAGATATGTCTACACATGCTGACCCTGACAGCATTCCTCATGAGATAAGCCTCTTGAATTTAGACGAAAGTTGGAAGTTACTTCACGATAATCTGTTTGGGTTACAACAAGTATGCCCTCCTGAACTAGAGTATATTGGGAAGCAAGTATCACAAAAATGTGGAGGACTACCTTTAGCTCTTTTAGTGGTTGCGGGGCATCTCTCCAAAATTGCTAGAACAACGGAGAGTTGGAAAGATGTTGCCAAAAGTGTGAATGAAGTTGTTACTAATGAATCAGATATATGTCTAGGAGTGCTTGCTATGAGTTACGGTTACTTACCTAATCGCCTTAGACCGGAAGATAAAGAGGTTGACATTAAGAGATTGATAAACTTATGGGATTCAGAAGGTTTTATATCGGAAGAAGTGGGAAGGAAATGTTTTGAGGAGCTTGTTAGCAGGAATCTGATAATGGTTAGAAAGAGGCGATCAAATGGCGAGGCAAAAACATGTTCTGACCATGATCTGGTTCGCGAGTTGATCTTAAGAGAAGCTAAGAAAGAGAGGTTCTTGCAGGTTTCTAGATATCCTTCAGCAAATAAGGTCCGCGTTCATCTGCTTAATTATTATGGTAATTCTATGAAAGAGAAGTTCATGAAGTTTAGTAGAACAAAGAATGCTACCAATCCTTCAGCAAAGAAGCTTCATGTTCATCGCCACAGTTGCCATTCATATTTTTATGACCTTGATTGTGTGGAGTCACCATACATGCGAACTATGCACTTCTTCCATGGATTCAGTCGAGTTTCTGATTTGCAGAGCTTCAAGCTGCTAAGGGTGTTGGCTATATTTCATTTTTCATTTCAGAAGTTTCCAATTGAGATAACAAAATTAGTACATCTCAGATACCTGCAATTCAACTGTCATTCTCCGAACTTTATAATCTACAAACCTTCATTTTTTGTCACCGAAGGTACCTTCATGATAAACCTCAAACTATACCTGCGACAATTTGGCGAATGAAACATTTAAGGCTTCTTCATGTGACCGGAGATGATCTCCACCCGAGCTACTTTTCTTTCCCTATTCCGTCAAGAGAAGTAATTATATCTGGTTTCAAGCTAGAACATCTTGAGGCACTTTCATGTATATGTCTATCTAGCTGTACTTCCGAATTGTTTTCTGCTATTCCGAATCTTAAGAAGCTGAAAATCCATGAGGAAGATTTGACAATATACGAGGGAGAGAAGATGTCTCAGCGCCTAAATAGCCTTTCCTGTTTGAAACAACTCGATACATTGAAATTCAGGTGCAAACGAATATACATTCCCCGCATCCCAAGTAAGTACATTTGGCCTACATCTCTGAAGAGGTTGACTTTACAATATACCTATTTACCGTGGGAAGACATGGAAAATATCAGAATGTTGCCAAACCTCGAAGTTCTTAAAATTAAAGAGAATGGATTTGATGGTGATGTATGGAGATTAAACGATGAAGAGAATTTCAATCAACTAAAGTTCCTTCATATGGAGAGCATAGTTCTGAAGCACTGGGAAGTTTGTAGTGTTAACTTTCCAAATCTGGAAGGCTTAGTTCTGAAAAGATGCTACCGTCTAGAGGAAGTCCCTAAAGACTTCGGGGAAATTTATACGTTAGAGTCAATAGAGTTGCATGAGTGCAGTATTTCTGCTGCAAATTCAAGAAGAGCAAGAGAGCATGGGGAATGACTGCCTTAGTGTCATCATTGATAATTGTCGGTAAGACTAAACCGTCACATTATTGGTCGCTAAATCTTCTGTATTAATTTGATGTGCTGCATTCCATCTTTTCACATTGCCTTATGATATATATATTTACAAACAAAGCGGTGATGATAGTTTAAACATTTACTGATCAAGATGAGTTCCTTCTCCTTGTAGGTTTTGATGTTAAGTTCAAGAAGATGGTCATGCTAGTTAAGAGAAAATGATGTGCCAAGGTAGATAGGTAAAGAGAATTATGTGTATATACTGTGTGTCTAATACCCTTGATTTCGTCGTATGTTTACTTTTTCATATTTGGGTAAAGTTCTTAGTTATGCCATTGCCTGTAAACTCTGAAGATGGAGGGAGATCAGTTGTAACTTGTTCATGAGCAAATGAAAGTTTCTTTTCTGTTACTTTGACTAAAGGTGACTGACTAGATGGTTTGTTATGATGGAGTATCTCAAGATGTTATTTTTTCAGCAATTCTGCGGACGTTGGATGCTGTGTGCAACGGACTGCACTTTTAATTTGAGTGAATGTTAGATGCTTCTGCACTTTTTCTGCAGTCTTGAAGAGTGAAAGTTCTATATCATATAGTCTAATTTATTCAGTATACTTTAATATTACTGAATTAGCAAAAATGCAATAGATATAGTAATTTTATCTGTCGGAAACATCTTCTCTACATCGCAAAGGCAGGAGTAACGTCTATTGGGACCAAGACCCCCCGTACCGCCAATCCCCCCTCAAACCAAGACCACATCACTTGTGACCTCCCCGTACCGCCACTACCAACCAGTGGGACACGCCGCTTGACCATCACTTGTCAAGAAGACTTTCGACACGAGGCATCAACTGTAGATCTCAACTACTAGGTCACTTCAAATGATCTGCCAAACATCTTGTGCCCCCGTTATCACCCAACGGGACACGCCGCCTGACCACCACTCACCAAGAAGACTTTCGACATAACGCACCACCTGCAAATCTCCAGTCTTGTCGTTACACCGGGAACTTCTCACCAACCGCAACCTCCCCGTACTGCCACTACAAACTAGTGGACACGCCGCTTGACCATCACTTGTCAAGAAGACTTTCGACACAAGGCATCAACCGTAGATCTCCAACTACTAGGAGACTTCACAAGATCTGTCAAACATCTTGTACCGCCACTATCAAATAGTGGGACAAGCCGCTTGACCAACACTTGTCAAAAGACTTTCGAAACAAGGCACCACCTGCAGATATCCAGTCTTGTTATCACACTGGGAACTTTTCACAAAACGCAGTCCATTACTCCGACACACCCAAACCTAGGATTTGATACCACTTGTTGGAAAAAATGGGTAAATTTTCCCACTACAACAGAACAACTGGCTTTGATACCAATTGTTGGGACCGCGTGTAACTTCACCGTTGAATTTTGCTACCTCGTACTTTACTCCGAACATTTTATTTTTACCGAGTATAGTACTACCAACCGCAAATATCATTTTCGTGAATGAGCAAAACCTATGCTCTGATTCCAGTTGTGGGGAATAAATTCCTCCACAATAATAATATTGCAGTAATAAAAAACAATAAATAGGACAACAATAATACGGTTGATAAGAACAAGAACAATAAGATCAATAATGATACCAAGATATTTAAGTAGAAACCCTTCTAAATAAGGGAAAAAAATCACAGACCAAGAGAAGCAACTGATATTATTATAGTAAGGAATTTTTTACACCATAGTCACAAATACTATACTTAAAATGACTACTACACACTCAAAAGAAATAACTCTCTTTTGGCTCCCACCTTATAAAAATACCTTGTAAGGAATTTTACACCGTAATCACAAATAAAATACTCAAAGTGACTACTAAATACTCAAAAGAAATAACCCTCTTTTGACTCCCACCTTACTAAAATACCTAGTAAGAAATTTTACACCGTAGTCACAAACAGACTACCACCTTACTAAAAATATTGCTCACTCTAATTTTTCCTTCACAGACTATATTTTTGTCCCAATCTGTGGAATACCTCACCGCTCTCCATTGTTTTTCTCTCTGTGTTTTGGTGTTATGTGTTTAGTTTTTTGGTGTTGGTCCATGGAGCTAATGAGCTCCTTTTATAGCAGAGAAATGTTGGTTCAAGATGCCATGGATGACATCTTACAATTGTCAATTTTGAAAGAAAGGTGCAGCACCCAATTTTTAACTTTCACAATTTCAGCCAAATTGAAAAGTTCAAAAAATGCAGTGTTTGTTAAAATGGGGTTGGACCACACAAACCTCCCCCTCCAGGACCATGAATCAGAGGGAGGTATCTCCGTCGTCTTAGAGAGAGCTCATGCTGACAAGTTCTTTGCACAACTCGAACTTGTCTTTGGGCACAACCTTTGTTAGCATAATCATCAGGTTACTCCCCCTATCGCCAGTCTCCAAGACATCAGATGAATAGGAACCTAGAGACTTTCGTCTCATTTCTTTATTAAGAACACTGCTCTTGGCAAAATCCATAGATATCACGCCATCGGGAGCAGAATTTAATAATGAAGTTCTAAATGTTTCCCATGAGTCTGGTAGGGAACCGAGTAGAAGCAAGCCTTGAATTTCTTCATCAAACTTAATACCCATAGCAAATAACTGGTTCATAATCCCCTGAAAATTATTCAGGTGATCTGTCATTGGAGAACCATCATGGTATTTTAACCCCAACATTTGTTTTATCAAGAACATCTTATTATTTTTGGTCTTTCGAGCATATAAACTTTCAAGATGATCCCATAGGGATCGAGCATGTGTCTCTCCAGAAATATAGTTCAACATATTATCATCAACCCACTGTCTGATAAAACTACAAACCTGTCTGCGCAACAGGTTCCACTCTCCATCGATTTTGTTTTCAGGTTTTGCAGTGTAAAAGACTGGCTGATAAAAATTCTTTTCATAGAGCGAATCTTCTATTTTTCCCTTCCAAATGGCATAATTAACACCATTTAAGGTAACCATTCTACTTGTGTTGGCTTTCATTATTTACCAAAAAAAAATACAGATATTGCAAATCGTGGCTCTGATATCAGTTTGTTGGGACCGCGTGTAACTCCGCACTAGTATGATATTGTCCGCTTTGGGCCAAACCCTCACGGATTTATTTTTGGGCACCTCCCAAAAGGTCTCATACTAGTGGAGTTGAGTGACACTTTAAATATTGGACATGTTCCCTCTATTTTTTCGATGTGGGATTGTGTTTGCTTCTCAACAACGTCTACGTAAATCTTACCTCCCCAGACCCTATTTGCATTTGTGAAAAAACATTGTATACGTTGATGTTCATTTTGCAATAGATGAAGGAATTTTGAAATCGAAACACATACTGCTTGCTAGAGGGAAAATCGTAACACACTATAAAAAGAGATTAGCATCCAGGCCTATATTGATTAAAACATATCTTAAACTCATAGTCAACTAAGGAAATTCTAAGGTATACATTCAACAAAGGACAAAAGTAAATAGTGCACTGCGTTCGGAGAAGCTAAAAGTACACTTTAGAAGGTGTTTTACCTCACGCAAGGTAGGGATAACGTCTGTATGCACCCTACCTTCCCCATTCTCGACTTTTGTCAGATCACACCGGCATGTTGTTGTAGTATTTCACTAGAGATCAACTTGCATATGCTCAAAACATAAAGGGATGGCAAGAGAAGTCTGATAAATTTGCAAATTCTTGGTGATCTACCTAAAATGGTTTTTTGGAAGGGATCAATGTATCACAATATTAGACCAAAAACTATTTTCACTATGTGGTTGCAAGTGTTGAAAATATAAAAATGTGCTCTTTCTAACAAGTTTTAACATGATACGATGGTCACACACTTCAATATGGTATCGTAACACGCACAGGTTCTGCATTTGAATTTCAAAAAAGAATTTCCGCGTGTTTGACTCATGAAAAAGAATCAAACCTCCATGTTGTGTATGTGGTGCATTTAGTTTTTTTTTTCTGTAATTTTTTTTTGGTAAAAAATGTGAATACCATTAAACTAACAAGAAATACCTATAATTACAAACTAAGAGCACCCTTCCTTCCACCACATGTGGTAAGTATCAGGTCTCCTAACTGGAAAATCTACACACACAATCTTTGATGAGAACTTCTACTCCTAACAGCTTTACGAGCTAGTTTGAACATGTCTATTCTGGCCACCACTTTAGCTTTAATCCTTGCAACAACATCACTAGGATTACTATTAATTTTTTTAAACAACCTTCAAATTCTAGCATGCCAAGCATAACACACCATTCCACTAATTAAAGCAGCAGCAATGTCCTTCATAAACTTTTTCCAATGTCTTTTCTTCACAACTTCTAACTGATTCCTACAATAGGTAACTTAATTCCTGCCCACTGTATCACTGCATCTCTTACTTCACAGAACCAACTACATGTGACAAACAAACGGTGGTGGTTTCAAGATCTTGTTTATCACACAAACAACACACATCATCATCAACATGAATATTCATGTGGATCAACCATTTTTTTATTAATAACCTGTTGTGCACAGCTAACTAGAGAATGAATCTCTGCCTGGGTTTGATATTGCATTCCAAATTAGATCAACTATGCCCACATTCACTTGATTTTCGAACATGGCTTGATAGTTCTTTGTAATAAAATATTGCCCTCCTGTAGTGAGTATATATCTATCTTGCACATACCAGCTTCTCATACCTTTTTTGAGGGACATCAACTTTCTCCAATACTAGCTACTATCCTGTGGAGCTTTATGGGTCCATATATTGAGATCATCCTTTATGTATATACCATGCACCCATTTCACCCATAAGTAGTCTTCTTTTTGCACTATTTGCCATAATAACTTACAACTAAAGCCATATTCTACTTACCACACTCCTTGATATTTAAATCACCACACTTCGAAGGAACACAGACTTTATTCCAAGCAATTAAAGGTACTTTACTATTCCCTTTAATATTTTCCCACAAGAACTCTCTACATTTGCTATCTATTTCTTTTAGCATATTTGAGGCAAGATAATTATTGAGCCCCAAATACTGAATGTGTAATGAAAACAATACTGCAAGGACTACTTGCAATCTTCCTGCATATGATAGTCTCATTGCATAAGTAGTTCTTATCTTTTGCACTATTTTTCTATTAACAGGAGGCAATCTAGCTTTAACCATTTCTTAGAGGAAAGGGGTAATCCAAGGTATTTTATAGGAAGAGTACTTTGTGAGAAATCAGTCAGGGGTATTAGTTGAGTTTTAACATTATCCTTCATGACAGCTAAGAAGATATTAGACTTATCTATGTTTGCAATCAGCCTTGTAACTGCATTAAAATGAGCTAAGGCTTCTTTGATTTTAATGATTGGCCCTTCTTCTCCCTTGTAGAACACCATCAGATCATCTGCAAAGATGAGATGTGTGAGCTACAAGGTTTTGCACATAGGATAAATACTGAATGTTGGCAGCAAACTCATATACTTTAAAATTCTGAAAAAGGTACTCCATAACTAAGACAAACAGTAGATGTGAGATAGGATCACCTTGTCTAATTCCTCTTTTGCCTTTAAAAAAATCATGTACTTCACCATTTACCTTTACACTAAACTTTTCTATGGTAACACACAACATAATCCAGTGTACAAACTTCTCTGGAAATCCATATCCCTTTAGTGCTTCCTCTAGGAACTCCCAATCAATCGTATCATTAGTCTTCCTAAGATCTATCTTCATTAAGCATCTAGGAGATGTTTTCCTGCTATAATGTCTAAGTAGATCATGACATATCAACACATTATATATCATTGATCTTTCCTGGACAAAAGGTGTATGGTTGTTCTGTTGGGTTCTAGTTCATGAATGGAAAATGGAGGGAGCAAATGGAGGGAAGAATTAAGATGACACTCAAAAATTGGAAAGTGTACTAAAAATGAAGTCTACTAATTCCCCCACATTGGTGGGAGAAGAAAACTTTCAAGTGTTTATATTAAGAAACACTTACTCCACATGGTAAGTTAGGCAACAACCGAGAGGTTCCTCGCGTTGTCGTCGTTTGCTCAGATTTGGATTTGAAAAATGGTCGATCGATAAGATCTATTTTTTGGATAAAATTTATTTAGTCCGAAAAACCAATTGAAAAATGCAACCAGTTTGTTTGTAGTTTTTGATCCACCATTAACATGTATGCTTCTGCATACAGAAACGTAGGCTACGGCTGGTTGAAGAGACACAACTCTTCGATGAAAAGACACATTGATTCGGGAAAAGAGGTATTTTTTAGATGGTTGTGACTGTCCAGCAAAAAAAAACACTATTTTGATGAACAGACATGACTGTTCTAGAGGACACATCTTTTCGAATGAACCATTACCTCTTTTCAAAAGAGGCATTTAATGGCTATATAAACCTGCATTTATCCACAGGTTTTGGTATAAAATTTTTCGGCATTAAAAATTTCTTACTTTCTGAAATACTCTGTATGATCATCTAATCATTGAGTGAGTTCCAAGAGAATCCGATCGTTTGAGGTACCGCTACAGTCAGATTGTTAGGCCATTTTATCCTAGGAGGAAAATTTCGCAACCTCGGATACTTGAGGGAAATTATTTTCTTAAGGACACTTCGTGTATTTCATCTAAATTTCTGAAAAAACATACTTCTTTGAAAGGTCTTTTTGATCTTGTGTTGAGGGTGTTAAATAACTTCATAAGTGTTCTTATTTATACTTGAACTTGTGTTGAAGTTGTTGTACCTAAATACAGATTCTTATAACCGAAATAACATATTCACCACTAAATATTCCACAACACCTTTTAGCCTACTGTCGATGAGCTTGATTTTATTTACCTTTTAAATCAGAATTTAAAGATTCATTTTGCCTTTTGATTTTATTTACCTTTTAAATCATAATTTAAAGATTCATTTTGCCTTTTGGTATCATGAAAATGTTGAGCAATCAAATCACATATCAACTTATCGATGTAGCTGAAAGTATACAACTAACAATAACAAGATATTTCATGGTTTTTGTCAATTAGAAGCTTCGTGGCAATATATTGTTTTCATATTCTATGAAAACAAAAATTTATGTATAAAACCTGGGGGTTTGGGCTGTAGGAGACAAAAGAGTTTTAAAATGAGGTGTAGGTGATACAAGTCTTAATTATTAGGTGGGGGTGACAATTACTTTATTATGGTTTAAGAAAGTTGAGGAAGTTTGAAAATAACCCACAAGTTTTTAAATTTACACTTTGATTCAAATGTTATCCTATATAACGGAAAATAAAGGGAAAAAAGGCGTCTTTCTCTCTCTTCTCACCCATTGTTGTTTTCTCTCTCAACAATTTTTGTTGTTCATTGTTGTTGCTGCTTCATTCATCATCTTCTGCTTCATTATCATCATCTTCTACTTCATTATCATCTTCATCTTGTTCTTGTTGACCATTTGTTGTTGTTGTTAGTACCGCTACTGTTGTTATTTGACCAATTTCTTAGGTCAAATTTTGTTTCGAACATCACTTTCCACTTTGGCATTATTTCATAGGAGACGTTGGTAAGTCAAATTATGATTTTTAGTTGAATTTTTCATCTGGGTAACTGCTATTGTGTTGTTTTTTTCTAACAATGGATAGAACCCAATCATGAATCCAACATAAGATCCGTTTGTTTAAACAGATAAATCATCTGTTGCAACAGATGAGATATCTGTTTCAACGAAAGACTGATATGTTGGATTCATGTTTAAATAGACGGGTCATCTGTAGCAACATTTGACACATCTATTTCAATAGATTAGTTACCTGTTGCAACAGAACTTGAACATAATTCCAACATTTGTTACAACAGATTGCTAACCTGTTGCAACAGGTAAGTCATCTGTCACAACAGGTTAAGTATCTGTTGCAACTGTCGCTCATCTGTTGGAATCAGCTTCAAAGGTGATTTAGTTGTAACATCAATCCTAGCAAGCGCTTCATCTGTTGCAACCGATATTCAGGAGTATAACATGAATCCCAACAGGTAAGAATCTATTGCGACTGATCACTTACCTGTTGCAATAGATAACACATCTATTGGGATTCATTCACAAGACTATGAAATCACTATCAACTTTTTTTAGCAAATGACTTTATTTAGGTACCACTAATGGAGGGATCAATAACAATAGGGGTGGATTGTCATGGTCAATAGGTCAAGAAAAGCAATCGATATGTATGGCATTGGAAGGAGGGTGAAATACTAGAGACGATAGCTATGACAGTCCAAAGTGATGTTTCGTATGATGATTTTATGAACTTAATCATCATCTTTTGAGGACTAAATTGTCAACCGAAAGAATTCGCCATCAACTACATGCACAGCTCCTTTGAAAATCACAGGGTATTTCCTTTTAAGATAACCGATCATGTTTGGTTGCGTACTTATCTAAGTGATTCAACCAAGCCGGTGTTAAGGGTGTACATAGTTGAAAAGATGAGAGAGAATAAGAACCAAAACGTAGAAGAAGAAGAAGAAGAAGAAGAAAAAACTTATTTGATGATAGGTTGGATGATCTAGACATGAATATTCCAGATGATGATCAAACACCTACACTCGTTGATGTGACCAATAAAATGTGCGGTTCTTCTCAATTGAAATAATCTGGAAATCTTCAAGACGACGAGACCGGCTTTTTTATTGGAATGTCATTCAAGTACAAGAATGAAATATCTAACACTTTGTTTATTTCTTGCTTGAAAAAAGATTTCAGAATAAAGAAGGTGATTAATTTGAGCAGTGTCTTTTGCTTCAAATGTGCTAATTCGAACTGCAAGTGGTGGTTGAGAGCGGCGAAGTACGCAAGTTCTGACAGATTCATCATTCATAAACATGAAAAGCATCACACATGTGGTTCGGAGCACATCTCGGGCCAAAATCCTCACGCCATAACAAAGGTCCTCGTTGAATATTTCAGGAGTAGTTTCCCCGATGGCAAAGGCCCTTCAACAAGGCTTATGGTCTATCAACTCCTTATGAATTTGGGTTACCTGGTCAGCTATTGGAAGGTATATATAGCCATGGGGATTGCCAAGGACCTGGTTAGGGGCACACTCGAGCATGGGTATGAATTCTTGGATGCTTACCGTTACATGATTGAGTTCACAAATCCCGAAAGTAAGACGACATTGCATCTGGATAAAAACGGAAGGTTCAAGTACTTTTTTATATCCTATGGTGCTTGAATTCAAGGTTTCCAACTTTTGAGAAAAGGCATAGCCGTCGACGGTACCTTCTTGAGGAGCAAGTATAATGGAGTTCTGCTAGCGGCGGTGGCACAGGATATGGAGAATCACATCTTTCCTGTCTCTTTTTGTGTAGCGGACAAGGAATGTGATGCCTCTTATGGATTTTTTTGAACAACTATGACGCTGCGTTAAAGATACCGAAGAGTGGTGTTTTTTATTGGATAGGCATCCAAGTATTCCAAAGATGGGTTCAGTTTTCTTCACTTCATCTTACTTTGGTTGTTGTATTTGGCATCTTGGAGAGAACATTTGAAACAACTATCACATCGAAAGGGTCGTCACCCTTTCTTATAGAGCAGCTAAAGCATATAGTAGAGAGGAGTTTTTAGACCATTTCAATCAAATAGCAGATGTGAATCCCTAGGTAGCAGAATTTCTCACACGTGTCAGTTTCGAGAGATAGAGTCGGGCATTCTGTCCAGCAAATAGGTACATTCTTATGAATTTAATATCTTGTTTGATTTACAAGTTCAGTATAATGTCGTACTAAGTGATTATTTTCTAAAGGTACAATATTATAACATCAAACATAGCTGAATCGGTGTATTCATTGTTTGGCGATGAAAGAGAATTTCCCATTAAGGCTATGTTTGAAAAAATAAGCGAGAAGTATAGCAATTTTTTTAACGAAATGCGTGTGCAGTTCAAGTGCCCAGAAAAATAACCCGATTTGTTCTCAAAATCAAAAATAAAATATCAATGAATATCAGTTTGGGGAATAGGTTATTCTCTCATAAAATAGCAGATTACAAATTCCGTGCTGCCACGGTTGATCTTTAAACAAGATCTTGTACGTGTAGAGTTTTTGACTTGGATAAAATACCTTGTCCACATGCTATGGCATCCCTTCGAGCTCAATACGTTCATAAATATGAATCTGAAGTTTACGAGGACTCCTCTCAATATTATTCGATGAAAAAATATGAAATGGCATATAGTGGGCATAGTACTCTGGTGCCTCCCGGAGAATCTTAGGTTGTTCCAGTAGAGCTTATGGGGAGATTAATACCTCCTCCACATATTGACCCAAGCACTATCAAATCGGGAAGAAATTCATATAAGACGAGGCGTAGAGTTGGAGAATCATTTTCATCAAGAAGAAATAACTGCTCCATATGTAAGTGCGCTGGCCACAAACGAACTACATGCCCGAATCATAATCCACCACGATCGTTGTAATTGCAAAAACTTGTGTTGTTGTTTGTTTGTTTGTTGTGGATTTTTATATATTTAACTCATTGTTGTGAACCTAATGTTATCATTTATTATATATAAAATATCTTTTTTTAAATAACTTGCGCATCAATAAAAAGAGGCAAAACATGAACCAAATAATACAGCAGACCATAATTATTCTCAATAGTTGCACAAACAACTGGAATGTTTTCCTCCAACAGATGACAAATCTGTCGAAATAGATGGATAATCTGTTCATAGAAATCCAACAGATGACCAATCGGTTCCAAGACATGGTCCATCTGTTGAAAGAACTCAAAAGCCAAAATTGCTAGTGCTATTGGATTCAACATTGCCTCCAACCGTTGACATGTTAACATGTGTTAGATTAGAAGAAATAGACAAAATAAAAATTGAATAAGAATTAAAATGCCAAAGTCTGACTAAAAGTAAATTTTTCATTAAACGAAAAATAAAATACATTAGGTATAGATCCTATATAGAAAAATTAAAATACATATCCTAAAAGAAAAAACACATTCTAATTATTATTATTATCATGATCACCATCATTAATGACAATCGGCCAATCAACTGCAACAGTAGGGCTCTCATCAGCCTCTGCATCTCTCGAAACATCGTCGCTCTCATATTGACCAACTCACTCTGCAGGTCATTAACCTACCTTTGAAGTTCCCGCACTGTGTCACGTAGAATAGCAATGTCCAAAAAAGGATCATTCATAACTAGAACACGCATGAATTGACAAATATAAAGAAAACAGTCCAAAATATAATACAACGTATACGACCAACTGGTAAATTTACACCAGAAAAAAACTTAACTCAACGAGAAAGGAATATGCTCTTTGAAGAGAAGTGGTTGAAGATGTCACACGAAAGGAAAAAATGCAAGAAATAAATAGAGTTGAATAAAGATTAAGGAGAGACCTATTTATAGAGGGTTGAATCTGGACGTGTCAAGCCAAAAGGCAGGACTGTTCAGCTCCATTGTATTAATTACATTCAAACTGGTGGCATTTTATTTTTTGTGAAAAGTCGCGACTTTTTCTTTTACATTAATTACTTCTCACATTTTCATAGTGGTTTGAGACTCGATAAAAGTCGTTATTATTGAGTTGTTGCAACAGATCGTCCATCATTTTTAACAGATTTAGCATATGTTGCAACAGATAGATTAAATGTACAACAGAAGGTCTATCAAAATAGATTTATCATCTGTTGCAATAGATGGTTGCGGGAGAGTAACCACTGATAGTGTTGTTGCCCATCTTGTTGAGAGAGAGTAAACTAATGAATCATTTGCCAAAGAAAGTGACGATAAAGAAATCATAGGATTTTGAAGGTCGAAACAAGGGAATGATCCTTCCAAAAGATGATGTCTCTAAAGCGAGTGGCTTGCACGCTCTTGCACACATCGAATGTTTGCTGATCGGCATAGAAATGGTCGAGCCAATGAATTTTCTATGCGACAACGCTATGGTAAACCTGCAAGAGGTCTGGGCTTATGGGGTACTAACTGGACGCTTGAAGCCTGTGTATATAGAAGAGCCTGTGAAATAGAAATTTTTAATTTCAAGTCACCCTTCACTTTATTACATGTACATGTAGTGGCAATAATTTTTTTTCTGATGAAAGTTGAGTTTTTTATAATGCAATAGATTGTCAGTCTGTTGTAAAATATAATTAATCCGTTCTGGCATATAGTTTATCTGTTGCAATAGGTTGGTCATTTGTTGCATTACGCCGATGTTATTTCTATGAATAATCTAATAATCTAAGTCTAATTCGTTGAAACAGTGGGAAGACCTGTTTGATAATTTCCAACAGATGACTTTAATTTTACAACATATGCCTAAATCTTTTGATATTTTCCAATAGTTACGCTTGAATATCCATGTGCTCGACAACACCAAACCAGTAGAAAATACACATATCACCATTAAACTTTTAGCAATTAGGCTTGAATATCCATGTGCCCAACAACACCAAACCAGTAGCAATAATGGTAATAATGTAGTATCTTCTTGCTCGATTTTGTTTCTCTTCAGAAGCCTTGACTTTGTTCAACAAACCCCAGATTACACGATTTGCTTGTGAAGGGTGTGATTCTTCATACCAATCAAAGTAATCACATCCACCCAATTTCTATAAAAAAAGAGAACACAATTACAAAATAATTACAAGTCAATAATTAATCAACTAATTAAATAAAAAAATATTACCTTTGAAATCTTACAAGTAAAAAACCTACGACCCGAATTTTGTTGAATCCAAAAAGTCTTTAATAGAGCTTCATGACCACACTTACAATATCAAAAATCTTTATCACAAAAAATAGTAGAAGATGCGCTCGACATTGTCAAGTTCAGTTGGAAAATATGAAATAAATAATTTGAAGAATTTGGATAAATAAAAGAATATGATGATGAAGAAGAAGATTTGAGAATTTAGGGTTAAATTTTAGGAGAAAGATGAATATATAAGACAATGGAGAGGGGCGAAATGACCGCTGGGAGGGCAAGTGATGGTGACAGCAAGTCAGCAAAATGTGCCAAACTGACACATTTGAAGCCTATTTTATTTTATGTGTTTAAAGTGAACACTGTCCACTTGATGCCTGTTTTATTTTAGGTGTTTGAACTGAACACCGTAGATGGGTTCCGTCTTTTTTATTTCAATTTAATTCACTTTAACCTTTTTACACGTAGTGGCAATTTTTTATGTCCAATGAAAGTTGAATTTTTATAATGCAACAGATTCTCCATCCATTGTAACAGTTATTCTACCTATTCTGACATTTAGTTTATCTATTGCAATAGGTTGGTCATCTGTTGCATTATCTCGATATTTCTATCTAAGTCCATCTGTTGCAACAGTGAAAAGACTTGTTTGATAAATTCCAACAGATTTTCTACCTGTTGCAACATATGTCTAAATCTGTTCGATTTTTCCAATAGATGTGTCGTATGTTGCAACAGATGCATTATCTGTTGTAATATTTGAATCTAGTATTCCTTTTCAATTAATAAGTTCAAATCTAAGGAATAAATAAAATTCATAGACAAAATAAAATAAATTGAAGCTTTCATAAATTAGCTGAAATAAGTCAACGAATAAATGAAATGTTAAAAAATTATTATGGGTACAGATCTCAACAAATACATCAACAATAATTTAAGTATACTGCCAAGGATTACTTTGACAGGCTCAAGCTATAAAGATCTACTCAGTATGGACAAGTTGTTCTTCATCCGGTGATATGGAATTCGGTTTTGCTTGTCGTGGATCTTTATTGTCGCTTATGTATGGTTTCTGCACTTTTTGTTCTCTGTATTTCCATAAAAAAAAGTAGTATATTATCAATGTTGTTCAGCATTAGCTTCTTCTACATCCACCTAGAAAGCCAAAATTGATCAATGTTAATCACGGAGATACCATAAAACGGAAAAGGATAACTCATCTCTTCTAGCAAATCAAACAGGTCCTCCTTCCATTTTAAATTGTCCCAAATAGATTATATTTCTGTTGCAACAATGAATCAACTGTTGGGATAATTTCTATATGATAAAGACCCTGCATGATAATTTCCAACGAATGGACCATCCATTGCAATATATGAATCATCTGTTACAGCAGATAGGTCGTCTGTTGGTACAAATAAAAGCGATACAAAAAGCTGTTTGATTTGCTAAAAAAAATGAGACATATGTTGCACCATATACTTTATCTGGTGCAACAAGTTATTCAACTATTGCAACAGATGTATATATCTGTTTGATAATTTTTAGTAGATGTGTCATCTGTTGAAACAGATATGTGTCTGTTTGTTTTGTCAGTTGGAAGACATATAATATATTCACCTTCTTCAGCTCATGCTGCTCTTCTTTGGACATTGTACGTTGCTCAGTACAACACACAGACAGAGGAGTTGCAATTTCACTTTTTTGGATGCTTGATAATGCCCTGAAAATCACTCTCCTTCTCTTCTTAGCCCTAATCTCTAATGAAGCGGATGGAAATAAAATCCTCTTTGATGGAATAAGACCCCTCTTATATGTCAATTCCTTTACAGAAGCAGTTAATGCAATAATAGCATTAATCATTACATCAAGTTTTGCCCTGCAGTCTTGACATTTGCATGCAGAATATTTGCTGGGAGAGGCAAAATCTGTATAACCAGTATGATCATACTCATAATGGTTTGCTTTAAATACTGTAAGAGGAGCATCATTAGCACCAACAACAGCACCACTACCACCACCAACAACTCCATTACCACTAAGACAATCAACAACAAGTCCACCCTCCAAAACTGTTTTTCTTGTAATGGTTATTGCTCCAAACAATTTCATTTTTATTTGTCGATGACCTTAGGGCCCGATAAAGTTTGCACATATCTTAAAGTAAGAAAAAATGGCATCTTCAACTCTCAATTGGTCGGAACTAGTGACGGATGCACAATCTAACATAAATCATTACATATATTAGAATGATGATTAGATCATTCAAAAAAATCATTAATTAAAAAAAAATTAATTATAATTATATTTACTGCATCCTTCGGGGGGTTGAAGAGATCAAAAAATTTTGCATTTTTATCAGTTTTAGCCGACAACCATCTCAAGATTCTTAGACAGGAAACTCCTTCCTGTTAGTTCACTTGTTGTCTCAAATAAGGAATGACTTCAAATGCCCAAGCCTATAAAATAACGCCAATAAATCAAAACCATTATTGAGTGAAAAAAATAAATGATATCATAATAGAAGAAAGAAACATTTACCATGAAAGCCCATGGGAAGCCATATAAGTGACTGTCTTTGGCGCTAACGGAGTCAACAAATATTTGAGAGTCATTTTGAAGCTTTCATACCCCCAAGGATAGTTGTTAAACGCCTCAAGATCCTCGAAGAGATTTATTAAACCTAGGGTTATATTGTTGTTAACGTCTCTTGCCCAAAGAATATTATGTACAAACCAAACCAAGCACAATGACTGCTTGTGCTTCTTTGAAAGCCATTTATCTTTCAATGCTTCTATCAATTTTTTATTTTTGAAGCTTGGACCAACAATGGACACCAGGTCATCACAATCACACGACTTGCTTTTCCTTTTTTGGGTGTGCGGGGTGCTTTTTTGGGTTAGAATAGGTATAACTTGAGAAGGAGAATAATATTTTAGTCCAGTAACTATGGAAAAATCCTTCCAACCAAAACAAACAGGCATGCCACAGTAATTTATCCACACCTCATCCATCTTATCTTTGTTTTCATACATAAACCTACGTTTAAGAAGTTCATGTACCATTTTCATTTGGAAACGAGCATTGTTGTCCTCTGGCAAATCAAGATATTTCCCAAAGCAGTTGTCCCTGAAATAAGCATCTAATTTTTGTTCTGGACGTATTTTTCTGAAAGCGTCGAAAGATTTTCCCATGGCTGACTTAACCACGAAATCACCCGTTAATATGTGGTACCATCACACTGTATTCTCACAGGATAACGATCAATGCTGAAGGCTTTGACCAACTCTTCGGTGGAAGGGCTATTAGCATTTGCATTATCTCTTTTGAAACATTCCTCCTCCTCGTGTTCATCATATTCTGCTCCCAATTGAGATAACGTTTGTAAAGAAAGCTCATAGAGTGGTGGATATAGCCTAGTTTCTTCACTTGTTCCTTTACTTGGACTTGATTTGATTTCTGTTCTTTTGGGAACCATGTTATCTAAAATTAATAAAAACATAAAATAATATATTATTGTTGATTAATGCATATTTAAAAAGGAATAACAGTAAATCAAACAAGCAAAACAGTAAAATAACAGTTGCAACAGATCACCGATCTATTGCACCAGGTAGTAATCTATTGTAACATATAACCAAACTATTACAGCGGATAAGTACTCTGTTGCAACAATACGAAACATATCACTCATCTTTTAAGATAGATGAATGGTCTGTGCAATAGATCACACATCTGTTGTGACATCATCTATTGCAACATATGAGTGATCTGTTGGAATAGTTAAATAATTCATAGCAACGACTGAGTAATCTGTTGTGATAATACAAAACATATCACTCATCTGTTGAGAAAGATGAGTGGTTTGTGCAATAGATCACATATCTATTGCAACATATGAGTGACTTGTCAGAACAGTTAACTAACCTGCAGCAAAGGCTGAGTAATCTGTTGCAAAAATACAAAATATATCACTCATCTATTGAGAAAGATAAATGGTCTGTGCAACAAGTCACACATCTATTGCAACACATGAGTGATCTGTTGAAACAGTTATCAATGGTCAATATTGTTTAGATTTCTTCCAACATAGGGTCATCTATCACGGTAGATGAATGATCAGTTGGAAAAATCAAGTCTTGAATATTTTTTGTAGGAAGAGTTGATAGGATTTTATCTAATAGGAGGTTCATCTGCTGCATCAGATCATTAATCTGATGGTTCTTCTGTTGCACCAGATGGTTAATTAGTTGTATTAGATTTTTTATTTGATGCTTAATTTGTTGCAACATATGGTAAATCTGTTGTATTAGATTATTAATTTGTAGCATCAGAATTATAATTTGATGGTTCCTCTGGTGCATCAGATGGTTGATCTGTTGCATCATATGATAAATCTGTTGCATTAGATGGTTAATATGATGCACCAGATCGGTAATCTATCAGAGGAAACAAGAAATAGTAGTATGATTTTGTTCAACAAAAAATAGCAATTTCATCATTTTTACCAAGAACAAGAATAGAACAAATCAACCCAAGTTGTCGTTTTGTTTTTATAAACACAAACAATAAAAATCAAACTTCAAAAAAATACAATAAACAACAAAATATCATAATTCACTTCGAAAAAAGAAGAGAAAAAATACCAGAAATTAGGATTTTATTCAGACCGCACTTCAAATTAATGCAATAAATATTGAAATTGTTAACTAACACTATAAAAGAAGTTGGCTCAAGTTCCTCATTTTCTTCAAAACTAAAAAGGCTATAAATTTTTACCTATAAAAGAAGAAAAGGAACGATGAAGAATTCGAAGCTGTTGTGGCCGGAGAACAAGGCTGTCACGTTGATTGAAGGTTGAAGTCGAAAAGGAACTCGAAGCCCAACTACTTGTAGTCGGATGTTGAAGTCGCCGAGGATTAAAATGAGAAATTTGCAAAATAGTTGGTTGGGAGAAAGTTGAGAGAAGTTGTCGAGAGAGGGATGAGAGACAGGTTGATTTGAATTGAAGAGGGGAACTCGAAGCCCAACTATTTGTCACCGGAGATAGAAGTCGCCTGGGGTTGAAGGGAGAAAAGAGGGGAACTCGAAGCCTAACTATTTATCGCCGGAGGTAGAATTCGTCGGGGGTTTAAGGGAGAAATTTTGCAGAACTGTTGGTTGGGAGAGAGTTAAGAAAAGCTGTCGAGAGAGAGGAGAGAGTGGTTTATTTAGATTGAACAGGGGTGTGGGTTGGTTTGATTTGTATTTTTGAAAAGATTAGAAAGTTTTGAAAATATTAATCAAGTCCACAATTAACTTAATCAAGTTTTCTAATGATGTTTGACCCTATTTGTTGGTCAATGTCACCAATCCTTCATTCAAGACTTAAAAGACACCTTTCCTTCAATTTTCTCATGAAACCTTGACATGTTTTGTTGTCTTAAGGTTGTGTGCTTCATGAGCTTTTATTTTCATATTAGTCATTATCAGATCATTTAATTAATGCATTTAATTTAAGAGGATGGAAATTAGGCCACACACTTTTATCATGGCAAATTTAGTATCTAAGTTTGATGAAATTCACCTCTAAATAAACCTACTGTTTAAATTTCTAGTTTTACATGAATTCTTGGACAAGAGTTACTATCCAAGCCCAGTGTAATTCCACAATTAAGGTATGAATAGGCTAGTGTTGTATGTAGTCTTTCCCCTATCTTATGAAGATAGAGATATTATTTGTGGATAAATCCGGATAGTAGAACTAGGGTTGCTTATTGGTTGGATTGGTTGGATAATTATGCTTAGCGGTTCGGCTTATCGGTTATCGATTTTTAAATATATTAATTTGCTAGCCACCCAATAAGATAACAGTTGGTTCGGTATCGAATTAGCAATTAACAGACGGTTATCGGATGGTGTAACGAATAAATTTAAGAGAGAATGAAATATTGAGTGATTATTGATAGTTCCTCTGTTTCTTCACCGACTAAGTTGTTTGTATACTATGATTGATCTATTTATCAATCTCTTAGACTTCTTGAGGTTTGTTTCGTTAGTTATTTAATAGGTTAAAACATCGAATCAAATGAGTTTTTTCTTCTAGACCTAAAATGTATGTTAAAACATTTTTAATTATTGGATTGACAAAAAAAAAATTAAAACTTTAATATTATTTGAATTTTTATGTTTTATATCAAACTTTGTGAAGGACACATTTGAGTTGTTTCATTTTTATTGAGGTCCTTTGTGTTGTCAAGAAAAATTTATGTTTTGGTTTAAGAATTAATTTCAAATTTTTTTTACATTTTAGGGAGTCTGACTGCACTTCATGGTTAGATGTCACAAGAAGTGACATATTATTTTCTAAACTAAGAAGTGAATGGAATAATAAATGGAGTTTTATATGTTGGATTGACAAAAGATACTTATATATCTAAGGGTAAAAATATAATTATAATAATTCTTAATGGGTTAACGGTTTACCTGATAAGAAAATTGAGTAATCCGTCTCCGCATCAATAAGCCACTAATTATAAAATTTTGATCCGCACTCCAACCATTAATCTGATAACCCATTACCAATTAGCCAATAAACTAATTTTGTTGTTGGGTTAACGGTTATGGTTCGATTTTGAACATCCCTAAGGAGAACACTTTAGAAAAATGCGCTTTGATAGCGAGCTTGATCTCTGAAATTAAATCAGAATCATCATTCACGGCTAGGACTACTTTAGTATCTAATCTCATTCTCTCCCCTAACTTTCGTCTCTCAGTGTCAATGTCGGCCCAACAGAGTGCTTTCGTTGTTGGTGTTATGCACACGAGAGGATTTTTTTCGAATTGGACTACATGTAGGCCCAAACCTCACTTTTATATCTATTGTTAGCCCATCATAAAGGTCTGGTTATGGTTTTCATCTCAACATTGCAACTTTGGTACTCGTAAATTATAAGTAGTGACGATTCCCGAATTTATTTAATAAATTTTATTTTTTTAAGTAAGATTAGCAAGGAATTCATCATACTTTACGAATTTATCATAGTTTAATAGCTTGCACATTTATACACTCAATTTGTCTTAATTCGTTCAATTCAATTTAACTCATAATTTGACAAAAGATCGTCAATAAGTAGTTGGTCAAGACCCAAATATTTAAAGCTTCATGCCTAGATATTCCAATTAATTATGAGTGTTTTGATGAGTTTCCACCATGTGATTCATTGTCCCATCCTCAACCGACATGTGGAATAATATTCAATATTAAGAAGAAAAATATAAATTAGTAACGTATAAAAGTATTATAATGAAATAGTTCTAAATCAGTGTAGAGTAAATCATGAAACTCAATAAAATCGATGATAATTGAAATAGTTCACCAGTCACGTTAGACAGGACCAAATAGATTCAAATAGCGCATCAATCTATAAAAGTTGTCAAACATAATTTTCGAGCTAGGGATATATTTAAAAGGGAAAAGGGTTAAATATGCCCCTAAATTTTGCGAAAATGTTTAGCTATACCCTCCGTTAAAATTTGAGCTCACTAATGCCCTAGTCGTCCAAGTCTTAGGCCATATATACCCATGTTGTCAAATTTTGGGTCATATATACTCTTATGTCAAGTTTTAGGTCATATATACCCCCGTTGCCATTAATTTTCATAAAACACACATAACTTTACGTATGGGGCTCTAGTTGGCGAACAGTTAGAACTGTTGGGAGTCAAAAATTTATCCTCCATCACTTGGAATAGTTGTCTAATCTCACACGCGATTGTTCATATTTTAGATCGAATCACACATATTTAGCTAGTTCAACATGATCCGATCTTATGAAGGGTTACATATAATACCCTAATCCAAAATTTTGCATCGTATTAAAAATATTTTTTTAATCAAACGGTACTCATTGGTTGCATTAGTTTGATTTTACGTCACTTAAGGCTTGTTAAAGAAAAAGTGGTTAAGTCCTTAATAAGAAAAATCTCAATTTTCAGGGTTTGTATATGAGATTTTTGACTAAACAAACAGAATCTTATATTTTTAGTTGTCAAACCACACCTCTTGATGGTTATTAAAAATAATTGACAGTAGTCAAAAGAAAACCATAATAAGTAAGTTAAAAAAAATATTAATTGAAATGTGTGATAGGGTATGATGTTTTGATTCTTATTAATTTTTTGAAAAAATAAAAGAGAAAATACACTGTTTCCACCCTGAATTATAAACGAAATTGCTAAGACATATTCCAACTTAAAGGAGGTCCTATTACTCCCCCGGACTAATTAAAATTGTATTTTTGGTAATCTTAGTGCCTATGTGGCACATTCGTGGCACACTGCGTGAATCAACACACTGAAGGTCCACATAGGCACACGTATGTGCCACGCAGGCACTAAGGTTGCTAAAAGTACGATTTTAATTAGTCCAATGAGGTAATAGGACCCCCTTTAAGTTCGGGTGTATCTCAGCAATTTCGTTTATAGTTCAGGTTGAAAACAGTGTACTTACTCAAAATAAAATTAACAAAATCTTTAGCAATAAAGTCAGATGAAGAATATTATCGTAATCTATATCAATCAGTTACAAACTTATTCTAATTACTTTGTTGATGCATTCTAATTTTATGATATTACACTTACTCTGCTCTATCTCTAAAACTACATCAGCCTACCTTTAGTTATGATTTTTTTGGCGAAGATCACTCATTAGATGGTTAATTATGATATATATACCTTGAATTAATTAAAGTTTACTTTCAAAATAAATATAAGTAATCTCTCATTTTTTTAAGAAAAAAATAGTGCAACAAACACTCATTTATACTAGATAATATAATGTGATAATAATAAATTATTATTGCTTTAATAGTATAAAATAATTATTATGTTGGTTTGGCCAGCTCCCGCAACCATTTTTATTCTACAAATGTTACTTTTGAAATTATCTTCTTTATTGATAATTATTGTCTTTGCCGTTTTTCTTTATAATAGTGAAAGTACACACAAATAGAGAACAAATTTATAAAATATGTAACAAAATGGAAAAGGACAAAAGCTCCGTGTCACACTTTTTGAAATACTAGTTTAATCGCACGTGACTCGCACATGTAATTTTTAACTAACTAAAATTAGACAATTTTGTCTATCACGAATATTTTTAATAAAGTCCAAAAAGTTTAAATTACTACTCAAAGATTATGTATTTTATTGTCAGCACATATATATTTTACCACCATAAGTTTCAAGTGGTTAACGGATCGTCACTTTTGTGTATGTCTTTCTCTTGCTGTTAAAGTCTAAGAGAAACATATCGATTTGAACCATATTTGTAGTACGACTATTTTTTTTAATATTTAAACTTTTTTTAAATTTTTAAAGTTAAATTCTTAGGAAATTTTTTATTACTTACTTAAAAGTTTTAAAAATATGATATTTGTTATATTTTTCTTATTCTAACTCTTTCATATTTATTTCTAGATTTTTCAATTCTTCTTAAACTAATGAAAATAATATTAATTGTCATTAATTTTGATGACTTTTAATAAGAAAATGTTTTTCTAGAAATATTTCACCACATCACTTGATAGATGAGGCAATCATTTTTTTGCTCACCTCTTGACGGGATAAAAGCTAAAGGCATGGACAACAATTATATGGTGGAAATATTCTTTTATGATCATTTAGCCCTTTCTTAAATTTATTATGTGTAAAGATAAAAGTATCTTGTAAAGGGGACTATGTTGCTTAAACTTTTCAAAATTGATGTCATACTTGTATTGAATCCTCCAAAAATATATTAATCTTGAAAGATCCGACATACGCCTATTAATATTTTTGAAGTATCCGAGCATCATAGAAAAGAACATAAAAAACAACTTTGTAACCAGCACACAAGCAAGCTAGAAGGATTTTGGAGATTGAAAAGAGGATTAAGAAAATCAGCCGATATAAAATAACCTCTTGTTGAGCTTTTATTAATGAAATAGGGATTTTAGTTGTTTTGAAGCCAATATCTTCTCTTTTCTTTTCAACTATTAATTAATTACATAATGTCAACTTACCCTGAATATTAATTATTTTTGTGGTGAATCTATTTCAATGTAGCCAAAAAAAATAAAAAATGCATATTCATTTAATTACATTCTTTGCCAGAAAAAAAAAAAGGAAACTTCATACCTATTGATATGAAGGTGAAATCAGCAATCCTCTACGGTAAAATCTCCATTTATCTTTAGTAGTACAAGCACGGGAATGCAAAAATATGTTTATTTGCGGTTTAATATTAAAGCTTAAATATGATTCTTTGTTAATTTTCTTTGGAAGATAGATCGAGTTGATGAAATACGCCCATAAATACACTGCAACCTAAATCAAAATCACGTCAGTAGAAAATAATTAAACACTTTTTGATAAATCTAAACCACATTCATATTTTAAAAAAAAAATACCAAATTAACTAATCTTAACAAACCCTAAACCCTCTGCCTAAAAGTTGAAATCGAAACAAATACATGAATAAAATTACAAAATATACTAAGCATACATATTGAAATAGAGAAGGAAACAAATTAACCAATCTAAAAAAACCCTAAACCATCTGTCTACTACACGTATATATTGAAAGGAACAGAGAAGGAAAATAAGTTGCTTTATCCTACTAAAAATATGACGAGTTTTACACCTAAACAAATTCTATATTTAATGACTTCTATGTGTAAAATTAGTATTCTACAATTAAAATCACTTTATTTGAGCAATAGATATATTCTGCAATTAATTAATATTTACTAATTCAGTCTGCAATTATATTGGGATTTTTAATGGGTATTTTTTAAAAAAATATTTTTTTGATTTCTGAATATTCTATTTGGGGTTTTGGGGTTGTCCTCTTTTGGTTAGGAATGATACGGTTTCTTTAGATGGTGAAAAATAGATCCTATTTTTGTGAGGAAAGGTTTTACTTTTTGTAATATAGTAAATGTTTAATATTATTAAAATAATAGGGGATAGGTGAAAATACGATTTTGTATAAAGCGGAGAATTTTAATGATTAAGATTCTTTTCATATATTGTAGGATTTCTTAATTTAATAAAATAATAATTGAAGAAAAAAAGGTGAAAAGACGATTTTATTTAAAGAGGAGACTATAGAGATATAAGTTACAATTATATTTTTTTGTACTTCTTTTTATCAAGTAAAAAACAGTTAGATGGTTTAAGTAGGAGGGGGGGGGGGGGCTTTGGACTCTAGGTGACAAAAGATTTTTAAAATGAAGTGTGGGTGACACAAGTCTTAATAATTGAGTGGAGGTGACAATTACTTTATTAAGGATTAAGAAAGTAAGAAAAGTTTAAAAATAACCCAATATAACCTAATATAACTAGAAATAGAGGGGAAAAAAGACACGTTTCTCTCTCTTCTCATTTATTGGAGTTTTCTCTCTCTTCGTGATTTTTGTTGTTCATTGTTGGTGTTGCTTTATTCATCATCTTGTTCTTCATTATCATTTCTTCTTGTTCATCATCATCATCTTCTTGTTGTTGAACATTGTTGTTGCCGCTACAATTGCTGCTTGATCAAATTTTTTTAGGCCAAATTTTATTAGTATATCACTTGGAAATTACTTATAAGTGATTTTAGTAAGTAAATTTATAATTTTTAGTTGTATTTCTCATCTAGGTATATCTGTTACTGCTGTTTTTCAACAGTAGATTAAATATGTAACGTGAATCCAACAGATGAGTAGTCTGTTGCAACATATTGACTAATCTGTTGCAACATATTGACTAATCTGTTGCAACATATTGACTAATTTGTTGCAACATATTGACTAATCTGTTGCAACATATGAGTAATCTGTTGCAACAGATTACTCATCTGTTGGATTTGTATTATAGTGTTGTAACATGAATCCAACATATGGATCATTTGTTGCAACAAATTAGTCATATGTTGCAACAGATTACTCACTTGTTGCAATAAATTACTCATATATTGGATTCATGTTGCAAGTTCTATCCATTATAGTAGTAGCAAATATACCAAATAAAAAATTCAACAAAAACCATAATTATACTTACAAAATCACCTGTGAAGTAATGTCCAAGTGATATACGAACAAAATCTGACCTAAAAATATTTTTAAAATTTCAACAAGGGCACAACGAATAAGTGAAACACATGAGAAATTTTATGAAACAGGTAAAGAAGACAAAAATAGTATATCATACATCAAATGCAAAAGGAACGAGGGGACAAACGTTTGAGTTCTCCTAAAACAATTTAAGTTCCCTAGTATTTTAATTGCTTTCTAATGGATAAACCATCTATTATAACATATTTTCTATCTGTTTGATAATTTCCAACAGATGAATCATTTGTTGCAACATGTTAGTCATCTGTTGATTCAAATTAAGCAACTATTAGCAATAACTAAATTGATTTAGCTAAAATTAAAGACAAGTCTTTAAGACAATGGGACAAACATTTGAGTTCTCCTAAAAATATTTGAGTTCCCTAGTATTTTAATTATTTTGCAACAGATCACCTATTTGTTACAACAAGTTAGTCATCTATTGCAATAAATGTTTATAACAGGTTAGTCATTTGTTGATTCAAATTAATCAATTATTAATGATAATTAAATTTATTTAACTAAAATTGAAGACAAGACCTCAGACAAGGGGGGAAACGTTTGAGTTCTCCTAAAAAATATTTGAGCTTTTGTATTTTAAATTATTTTTCAATACATATTTTGTCTATTTAATAATTTCCAACAGATAAGTCATATGTTGCAACAACTTAGTCATCTGTTGCAACAGATGTCTATATCTGTTTGATAATTTTCCATAGATGAATTAGTTACTACAACAAGTAAGTCATTTGTTGCAACAGATGTCTATATCTGTTTGATCGTTTTCAACAGATGTTTTTATTTGTTTGGTTATTTCCAACAGATTACTTATCTGTTGTAACATGTTAGTCATCTATTGATTCACATTAAGTCATTATTAGTAATAACTAAATTGATTACTAAAATAAAATATGAATTAATGAGTTCAATTACAGTTTCAATTAATCTCATGGTAATTACACGATCAACTAAGTATGTTCATCTTGAGTAGAGTGATCAATTGACCAATTTTATTTGAAATGATTCAAACTAAGTCATCCTTAGAAATAACTATATTGATTTAACTAAAACTAAAGATGAATTAGTAAGTTCAATTACGATTTCAATTAATTTCATAGTAATTACAT
>NC_061119.1:10929421-10959627 GCF_002878395.1 Capsicum annuum
TATTGATGAACCACTTACGTAAGGTGAATTTCTCTCTTTAGAAAAGAACCCTCTAGGGAATGACCGACATCAACCACACCACTAACACGGTATCACCACCAACTAAACCACCTGACTCGTCCCTTGGACTCCGACATGGAAGATATACTCCTCTGAAACAATAGTTCAAAGATGTTCTCTCTGACAAAAAAACAAATGTAAATAGCAGTTACTATGAAATGGAACCCTCTCAGCCGCCTTCAACAGATAACACAAATGACTCCATCCTCCTCACAGAAGTGGAGAAGGCGATAATTTATCAACCATGGAGTCGATCTATCATTATAAAACTGCATGGGAAAAAAATCTCACACCAGTATCTTAAATCGAAACTAATTGAACTCTGGCAACTAGAAGAGCCTCTAAATCTGATAGATCTAGGCTATGACTTCTTCATAGCAAAATTCAATAACCCAGAGAGCACGAATAATGCTTTGCATGGAGGGCCATGGTTTATCCTCGAAAGTTTTCTCACAGTTCAATGTCGGGAACCAAGTTTCACCATACCCCACAAAGCTCGACAATCATTCATTCAGCGATCTGGGCTCGCCTATCCCAATTACTCACTGAGTTCTATAACCAGATAATTTTGGAGAAGATCGACAGGAAACTGGGGACACTTATGAAGATCGACACTTGCATGTTGGTGACCTTGAGGGGGCGTTATGTTAGTATATGCATACAGATACCCATGAACGCCCTCATAAAGAAATCGATTGATCACAATCGACCATCATAGGCAGGAAGTGGTTTATGAAGGTGGAGGTACAATGTGCACGATCTGTGGATGGTTGGGTCATACAACTAGAAATGGCATCATCAAACCCCCCAATCCGCCAATAACCCATCCAACTATGGTAGCTACCGAAGAAGCCGCAAAACCAGCACAGGAGGACGGCTAGAAAATCACCCCCATTAGAAGATGAAGGGCACCGGAGAAAGGTAAAGCATCATACACCGGAGCCCTAGGCAAGTTTTTAACTCAAATGCCCAAGCAAGTGAAGTTCTTCGATCCCCATACGTGTACATTCCTCTCTTCTTTTGTTTTAGCATCTTTCTTGACTAATAAATTGAGAAAGAGGAGATCTAATAACCAGAGTCCCACCGAACCTCTGAAGCATGTCTAAGACCCTCATCCTTCAGCTGTAAATATCTTCACGGGGTCCACTGACCTTGCCCCTCCCCAAGAAAAGTTGACCATCCCACGTGCCATGTGTAGTGTATTAGTCAACACTACTCAGATGATGGGCCCACTAAAAACCCCTCGTCTAATCCCCCCTCTCTCCTGGGATAAGCACCCCATCCCATTAATCAAAGATGGAAAGCAAGCTCTTCATCTCCCAAGGAGACACTCCATCAATCAAAAAGAATAACATTTACTCCTCATCAATGGACATGACGGTGGAGGTCACGTCCATTAACTCCCCTAACACCAACAAAAATGTTACTTTAAGTAGGAATACTAGTGTTAACCAGCAAAACTTCCCCCAAACTGTTGGTTCACTCTAAGTCCCCAAAAGCAATGGACAATACCAACCCCAACCACCCTTGTTCCTGGTGTCATCCCTACTCCCACCGAAATATGTACCAAAATCCTGGCTGGAGATTTACCTCCACAACTTTTCAATCACCATGAAATCGATGGTGAGCAACCAGCCTGTTGTAACTATCATTCAAGATCCCTCTTACTTGGAATGTTGATAAAGAAAAGGATAAGCCATACAGTCCTGAGCATGAAAAACCAAACTTGGGTCCAGGCCATGCTATTGGGCTAAGCTCAAAGGAATGTACACCAAATGTCATCTCAAGACTACAATGCCCTGACAACCCAAGCCTTTCTCAACCTTTCATTCTTCGCCACTCAACTCTCCACACCCCTCCTGGTGAGCCTATAATTCATACCATGGGCAACACAAGGTCCCCTTTCCTATCCAACGAGCACAACTTTTGTAGAAAACCTAGAATGGGTAGGAAACACTCCATTGGACTCACTAATCTAATGCAACAAAGAACTGGAGAAAATGTTAGAAAACTTTGTGGAACCAAAGGTACAAGTATCAATACTAGAAAAAATCTTTCTGAAGGAATTCAAAAATTATTAGAGAATCTATTATAGTATTTTATCCACAGAACCTGAAGAAATGCTCACTATCACTGAGGAACAAGAGGGAAAAAACTCCCTCATCAGTGAAACTGGAAGCCCTGTAACTCATGAAATCCCCAACCAGCTTAAGGAAAAGAAACAAAATAGAACCACCCTCATCCAATCAATCCTCCATGATGAACTTCATAATCTGGAATGTTAAGGGTGCAAATAATGCTAACTTCAGGAGGAATTTTACCACTATGGTAAACCTCCACAAACATTCCATGTTGATCCTACTAGGAACCAAAATAACTGATAATAAAAGGATTACTGAGACCGTAGGCTTTGACCACCAGCTCTAATCTACAGTTAATGGCCAATCAGGGGGTATAATGATTATGTGGAAAGATGACACCCTCAATATTGAAGACATCTCCATTACCCCTCAGGGCATCTATGCTATGGTGAAGGTAAATTTATATGCCCATCTTATCTTCTTTCTGCTATTTATGTTAGCAATAAATTTAACATCTGAAGTAACATTTGGGATATCTTGATCAGCATGTCCCAATCCTACTCTGGAGACTGGTTTATTGGATGAGACTTCAATAAAGTCCTCCAAGCCCGACAAAATAAAGGTGGAAACAATATTAATAGTAAGAGAGCTGAGTTGCTGAGACAGTATTTTAATCAATGTAATATGATAGACCTAGGTTTCAAAGGCAGTAGTTTACTTGGACCAACAAGAAGTACAAGAATAGGCAGCATCTGATTTTAAAAAGACTAGATAGGTGTCTTGCTAATACCTCTTGGATTTCAAAGTACCCTGAAACCAGTGTCACCACCTACCTAGAACTAAGTCTGATCACTGCCCTCTCTTGATCAAACTCTCCTCCCATGGACCCAGAGGCCCAAGAATATTTATAATGGAACCTATGTGGTGTGGCCACTCTTTTTTTAAAAATATTATTAAGGGAGCTTTTACCTCTACCTCATCCCCCCTCCTAAGCTCTCTTCAGGAATTCCAAGTTATGGTCACTCACTAGAATATCTCTATCTTTGATAATACTTTTCAAAGAATGAAACATATCCTGGCCAGACTTGATAGAGTTCAAAAATCTCCCCACTACCCTAGTAGACACTTCCTACAAAACTTAAAGGAGGAACTTCTGCAATAATATAATGCTTTGCTTAAGCTGTAGAAGGAATTCTGGAAAGCCAAATCCAGAATATCCTGGCTTAGTGAAGAATACTAAATTATTTCATGCCTCCATCATCAACAGGGGGAGGAGTAATAAAATAAACTCCATCAAGAAGGAAGATGGAAACTAGCTTACCTCCCAAGCTAAAATCAAAGACCACATCACTTTCTTCTTTTTAAATCTCTATACTTCTAAGCATCTCACCTCTTCCCTTCTTCCTGAGGTCAACTTCACTCACCTTGGGCTCATCCTCAACCAATTGGCCAAGGATTCCCTTGAAGAGCCTGTTAGAGATTCATAAATCGTTCTAGCCTTAAAGTCATTCAAAACCCTCAGTACACCTGGACCTGATGGGGTCGACCCATCTTTCTTCTACAGATACCAAGACATAGTAGGGGAAAAAATCATCTCCTTCTGCAAAAGTACCTTTCATAGATGTAGGATGGACCTTGATATGAATAAAACTTTGTTGTGCCTGATCCCTAAGTCTACCCAGGACAACGAGATCAGAAACTTCAGACCAATTAGTCTTTGCAACACTAGCTATAAACTTGTAATGAAAATCATTGTACATAGGCTGAAACCCATCTATAATAGATTATTGAACCAATCCAAACTAGTTTCCTATCTAACGGAAGAGCTTTTAATAATGCCATCATTGTCCAAGAATCCATTACCCACTTATAAAAAGTTAAAGGAAGACAGGGCAACATAATCTTAAAAATTAGCCTAGAGTGGGCCTTTGATAGACTAGAATGGTCCTACATTAAAGAAACCCTCATCCTTTTCAACCTCTCCCACCAAGCTTGTCACCTTTAGCATATCTTGCATTTCTAACACTAGTATCTTTATTCTGATAAATGGAGATAATACCACCTATTTCTACCCCAGTAGAGGCATTAGACAAGAAGACCCCCTTTCACCCTATAGCTTCATCCTCTGAATGGAAAGGTTGTCCAAAACCATTAAGGAAAAAGTCAGGAACCATAATTGAAAGCCTATCTCTATCTCCAACAAGGACCCCAAAGTCTCTCATCTCTTTTTTGTAGATGACCGAACCCTTTCTCCAGAGCTACCCTAAAAAATAGCTATAACATTATGGAGATTCTGAGAGACTTTTGTACCCAGTTTGATCAAAAACTCAATCTCAATAAGTCCAAATGTGTCTTCTCTACAAACTGAAATATCACCATGCTAACTCTTTCTCCTAAATTCTCAATATCTAACCCAACACTCATTTTGGGAATTATCTGGGCTTCCCTATCCTCCACTCCAAACCAACCCATGTAGATTTTCAATTCACCATTGATAACATAAATAATAGGCTACCTGGTTAGAAAACTAAGATGCCTAATATGACTGGTAGGACTATCCTAGCCAAGGCACTCTGGGTAGCATTCCTTCACATGTCATGCAATACATGTTTTTACCCTAAAAAATCACTCACCTTATTGACCAAATCCAAAGAAATTTCCTCTGGGACACCACTACTGAAAAGAAGAAAATCTACTTCATCAACTGGGATATCATCACTTCCCAAAAAGAAGTATGGGGATTGGAAGTCAAAAAGAGCAACCTTAAAAATAAAGTCATGCTGGCCAGTCTGGCTTGGAGGATATACCACAATACCCAAGCCCTTTGGGCTAGAATCTTTTATCATAAATACTATAGAGCACTGAATAGAGAATAAAAAAAGATACTCCTTAAGAATATAGAGAAGCATCAGGGAGGGGTGGTCTACTTGCAACAACAATATCAAATGGATTATCCACAAGGGAAATAGGATAAACTTCTTCCATGATAAATGAATTCCAAATCGGGAATCCATTAGAAGACAACTCAAATTAGATAGCATCCTTACCAATGGAACTTGGAACCTTGATGCTCTCTTCATCACCCTCACACAAGACCTCTCATACATTATTCACAACTCTATTAACCCTCAAGTAGCATGCTTAATGATAGGCTCTATTGGGAGAGGACTGGTAACAGAGTATTCTCTATGAAAACTGCCTACTAAACAGTCTAAGAGAAGGAATAACAAGAGCAAAGCCAGATGGGTCTCAGCTTCAGTTGGATCTGGAAGTTGGAAGTCCCCAATAAAATTAAAACTATTATCTGGTTGTTCCAGCACAAGAGACTCCCCGCTAGTAAATTCTTGTACCATATTGGGATCAACAACAATCTTCAGTGATACTTTTGAGGCAACCATGAAGAAAACATAGACCACATTTTCTTTCACTATTCTAATGCCTCCTCTTTCTAGACAAAGTTGACTGGAAAAGCACGATAGTTTAGACCTTCAATTCTTCCAGCCTCAACAATGATAATTGGCTTGTCACCTGGACTAACATAAAAAACACCCCCTTCGATCAATGGCTCAACTGGGACAATGTCATCCCTTCGCCCTTTGGCGCATTTGATTGACTAGAAATGATAATTTTTTTCAACCAAAAGAAGGCCCCAATCGATGCCAATAAACCCATGTATCTAACAACTGAGTTCTTGTTCAAGGCAACTAAGACAAGGAACAGCCCCAGTGCTACCACCTATTTACATCTAAAATGGGAAAACCTCTAACATAGAACCTACACGCTAAACATAGATAGTTCCTATAAGGGGTACGGCAGAATAGGGGGGCTAGGTGGTGTCTTTAGGAACCACCCAGGAGCCTGGATTCTAGGATACACTAAAACCATCACCAATACTCCTCCCTGCAAGCTGAATTTCTTGCTATCCTTGAGGGGCTTAAACTAGTTGTGCACCACAATATTTACCCCTTGCAAATAGAAACAAAAGCTCAGGAAGCCATTAATATGTTTTCCAAGGACTGCCATATTTAGTAACATCATTGTTGAATACGGGTTGTTAACAGCTGAATGTTCCTAACCCCATGCACACTTGGAGGGAACAAAACAGGGTCACGGAAAGCCTAGCTAAAGGAGAAGGTGTAGGTACAACACCAATGGACCTACAAATTTTGTCAATTCTATCACTATGTGTGGCAATAGTTTTCGAGGCAGATAGTGTAGGAACTACTTTTGTTAGAAAAAAATGTGTAATAACTACTCTCAAGGGCAAGTTTTGGCCCTCCCTACTATTACCCGCCCCGGTTTGAACACTTTCATCCCTCCTTGATGAATGACTAATTATCTTTTTCACCAAAAAAAAGTACTCTCTTCATTTAATTTTATTTGAGCTGTTTTTTTGGTCTATTTCCAAAATAAATAATAATTTCTCTTTTTAGCAACTCTTTAATTTCAACTTTTCACATGACATGTTTAAGACCACAAAATTAAAAATGAATTTTTGGTTTATTTTTCATATCTTTAATTTAAGACAACAAGATCATAAAGTCTTTATTTATTATTTTAATCTCCGTATCAAGTTAAAACAGGTCAACTGATTTGAAACGGGAGAAGTATTAGATTCAAGTATAATTCACAAGGAAGCTATATTGAAAAAATAACAAAAACATATACCTTAACTTACCATATTTACACAAAACCTCACCCTTACAAAGTAATTGCAAAAATTTCAACTAATTATTTATCTTCTATAGATGTATTGGGAGCTAATTATGTATCTCGACAAACCCAAAATTCAAAAAAATATATCGAGAGCTAATTATGTATCTTTAAAAAGGAAAAAAAATGTATCTTCTTTGAATGTAATATGTATCTCGGCCGACCCAAAATTGAAATAAATGCATCGGAAGCTAAGTAAAAAATATATCTTCGTTGGATGCATAGCAAACTAATTATGTATTTTGATAGATTAGATATCAAAATTACTAGTAAATTATGTAAAATATTAAAATTTTCTGTAATTAAACTCCAAACTTTCAGGATTTATGTTGTCTGACCTAAAAATAATTTCACAAGGAGGCTATATTTGCAATACTTTAGGAACAAAGCAAATTACATTAGGCCCAAATATCAGATCCAAACAATTTTAGCAGCCCAAATTTAGCCTATCTTTCTACACATATATAGTCCCAAATTGCGCTTGCATTAAAAAGGGTTCTTTCTTACGGTTAGGGTTTTATTAGGCGGCTGATTCCTCAACCACAGTAAACTGCAGTAGTCCTCTTCAATCAGCAATCATGGGGTATGAATTTTATTGAACTAAATATTATTATCTTCGTTAACCATTTTTAAAAATCTGTTCTTTTTTTGTTAATTAAATTTGTAGTTCTTGATAATTAATTGTTTTTGTTATGTAGGAGTAAAATGTGTATCACACAAAAAAATGGATCTTTTTAAATTTGGGTGTGTGGGGTTAATGTTGATTGTTTGAAAAATGAAGGTTCGTGATAGTTAATTGTCTTGAAAAGAGTGATTTTGATGCACAAAATGAGGTAAATGTCTGTCAAGTTGTTGTGAGTGTGTGTGAGGAATTGAGAGTACAAAAAAATGGAACTTTTTTTAATTTGGGTGTGTGGGATTAATGTTGATTGTTTGAAAAATGTAGGTTCTTGGTAGTGTTAATTATCTTGAAAAGAGTGATTTTGTTGAGTTTCTGTGTGTGTGTGAGGGATTAAGATTATATGGTAGATAAGAGTAGGTAGTTGTAATTTGTATATGGCTAGAAAGATATGGACCTGAAATGCTGTGGATTCATACAGCTGATCTCGACTAATCGGGGATTCGGGTGTAGTTAATTGATTTGGTTGAACACCATGAGGTCTCGGGTTCAATATCCAACACTAGGTGATTTATTCCCATTTGTTCTAGCCTTGGTGGACAGAGTTACTGGTGGGAGGTGGCAGGTAACCCGTGTAATTAGTCGAGGTGCGCGCAAGCTGGCCCGGATTTGGAACGATATGGACCTGAAATGCAGTGGATTCATATAGTGGACCTTGACTAATCGGGGATTGAGGTGTAGTTAATTGATTGGGATATGGGAAATTTATGTAGTAGATCTTAGTGGTTGCTTGTTGGTGGATACCTAGAGGTGGTATAGTGGAGTCGTGCACAAAGGTAGCCTGTATATGAGACTCTTTTTCAAAATAAATACTACTAATAGGAGTGTGTCCTTACTAGTAGGGAGGAGGGCTTTGTGGGTGGTTGTGCCTGTAGACATAGTGTCATGCCTGTGTTTTGTAGTTTCTTGTTCGTGATTTTTGGTGTTGTTGGTGATTTCGGATAGACAGTTTATAATATTATATTAAAGGAGTGATTTTGATGCACAAAATGAGGTAAATGTCTATCAAGTTGCTGTGTATGTGAGGAATTAAGATTATATGGTAGATAGATAGAAGTAGGTAGTTGTAATTTGTAATTGCTGGAAACATATGGAGCTGAAATGCAGTGGATTCATATAGCTGACTTCGACTAAACAGGGATTGGGGTGTATTTAATTGATTGGGATATGGGAAATTTATGTATGATGGATCTTAGTGGTTGCGGGTTGGTGGATACCTACTGGTGGTATATAGTGGAGTTGTGCACAAAGGTAGCCAGTATATGAGACTTTCTTTAAAATAAATACTACTAAAATTTATGCACATGTATCTGCGAAAGAGCTCGTGGCAAGAATTTCGTGGTTTTCTTTTTGTTGTTTAATATGAATGTCCGTAAATTCTTGAAGAAAATTTACTTTAGGAGTATCTTATAGTTTGATCAGGATGCGTTAGTTGATAGAGATTCTATGTGCTTCTTGAGTGAGAGGATTGAATTCTAAGCTACTAGTGTTTCTCGGATCTGGGGCTACAAAAACTTATTCAATTCTGATATAGTTTCATATGATTTGTTATCCAAATATTGGGAAACATTCTTGGTCGGAAGCTTAGGTATAGAGTGTTTCTGCTAAACAACTCCTGGCATTGGTAAAATTGCAGGAAGACACGTGGAATGGGAGCCGGACGCAAGCTGAAGTCCCACCGCAGAAGACAAAGGTGGGCTGACAAGTCCTACAAGAAGTCCCATCTTGGTAACGAATGGAAGAAGCCATTTGCTGGATCTTCCCATGCAAAAGGCATTGTGCTTGAGAAGATGTAGGTTCATCATTACTCCATTTTTCCTGCTTATGTTATCTTCAAATACGGAAGTCAGATCTCACCTGCCAAGTTGTTAATATGTTGCAGAGGTATTGAGGCTAAACAGCCAAACTCTGCTATTCGTAAATGTGCTAGGGTTCAACTCATCAAGAATGGGAAAAAGATTGCCGCTTTTGTCCCTAACGATGGTTGCTTGAACTACATTGAAGAAAATGTAAGTCTTACATTGCTTTCAAGTGTCTTTCATGCACTTACATGTGAAAGAGCGTTTTCATCTCTCCAGTGTGTACTGATTTCAAGTTTTTGATTTTGCAGGACGAAGTCTTGATTGCTGGATTTGGTCGTAAGGGTCACGCCGTGGGAGATATTCCTGGTGTTCGGTTCAAGGTGGTGAAAGTTTCTGGTGTCTCTCTTCTAGCTCTCTTCAAGGAGAAGAAGGAGAAGCCAAGATCCTAATTTACCTCATTTTTGCTAAAATACTCCCTGTCCCGCAATGAACTTTTAGCTGTATTTGAGTTATCACTTTGTCAACTGCTATTAATTAGACATTGTACTGGAATTTTGGTTCATTAATGTTGAGTTTGAATGTTACCTTAGTTTATCCAGTTCAGTAGAAGTTTATACAATAACATACTCTGGGAAAGTACAACTACATACAACAAACCTGGTGAGGGTAAGATTTATGCAGACGACCGACAACATAATACGAAGTGTATCCCCACGAAGTGAGGTCTGGGGAGGATAAAGTGTACGCAGTTCATACCACTATCTTTGATGAAGTAGAGAGGCTGTTTTTGATAGACCCTAGGCTTGATAGACCCTAGGCTTAAAAAGGAGTATTTTGGGTGTTAAGAGATAGAGGTTGTGGATAGATCCTTGGGTTAGATAAGGCAATTAGAGAGCAGTACAAGAGACTGAAGAAAGAACAATAATGACAACGAAATAAACAAGCACGGGCGATAACCAAAATCAAAGAACAAAAATGCTAATAATACTGGTAAGAAATCAGCTCCAAGTATGACCATCAAATCTATCTCACGTCGTCTGCTCTAATCGACAACCTCCAAACCCTCCAGTAATAATGAAGAATGATGAATATATCAATCACTTAAAATCTTATTGCTTCCTGACATAACTTTGCTCTGACGTGTTTAATCAGTAAAAGTATTTATTTGCCTTTGGTGTTTATAACTAAGCAATTGAACTACAAGAACCACAGTAAAATTTTGATATCTTATGCTTGATAACTGGAAAATATACAATCATTTAGTTTTGCTTTCCAGGAGGGAGCCAATGAGTAACAAACTAACAATATATGTGTCATAGAACTCTAAGCCTGGTTTAGCTTCTGGTAAAAACTGTTGCCAAAAATACTGCATTTATCAAACATCCCCAATGAGGGTAGGAAACATAAGCTTTCTGACAGCAATTTTATTAAAAATAAGGAAATGACAGCTTATCTATATTTGAAGTGGATAATGAGAAACTTCAAAAAGATAAATGCATCTATGAGATTGATTCAGAATCTTACATAGAAAAACGTCAAGGTTTTACATTCAGGTAATACATAAATCAGTACTTGGACAGACATTTGTTCTAAAAAAACCTTGATCTTAGCTCAACGCGCAAGAATCATATGCATCGACATAAGCCTTCATCAAGTGTGCTATACAGATGTGATGCCTTTACCACCCGCGGAAACTAGCCTTGTTCTTGAAGCCTAACAATCTCTGAACGTCAAAATTTTCGCACAATTAGCACATCAATGCATCATTATAAGAAGCAAAACAGGTTAAAGATTCAGGTTTTCAGAAAAGTTGCACTACATTTGGGAGAAAAGAGGGTCTTTTCATGAAAAAGATGGCACTTCTAGGTCTATTAGTCATAATATCAGGATAGAAACACATCTTTTACCTTGCAATGAACCATGCTAGGCTATCCTCATAAATTGTTGTTCTCTTTATGATCGATTTGCATAGAAGGCAAATCTAAATCAGTCTTCTCAACTGCCTGGGCAGCTCCTTCACAAAAATCAAGACAACCACCAGAAGAATTCTTGACAGCAAAGGGCATCCTTCTAACTGCTACCTCAGGTGTATTTAGTGACAAATAGGCCAATTTGTTCATTAGTGATTCAACCTTATTGCTAAATGGGGTTATGCTGACTTCTTCTACCAGATTGTTTAGTTGGTCCACTTGATTTGCGCACACATTTTTCTTTGCATTTGTTTTCTCAGGAGTATTGAAATCATCCTTGACATCTACTCTACCTTCACCTCCTGTTTGGCACTGTGGCATTGTTTCAGCACCCCTGAAAGTTGATTCGTATTCTCTCTCAACATGATCAATCTTGGTATGTCCGAAGTCACTGTTTACATCATCCTCCAGGTTCATCTCATTCATCTGGTTAGGCACGTCCAAATCTGTTTGACATCGTCTAATGTTTTCACTAATAGTAACCCCAACAGCCTTGATGTCGATATTCTCAATAGCATCCAGGTCCATTTCATTCTCCATATTCTCAGTAGTATCATCCAGTTTCATTTCATACTCCATATTCTCAGTAGTATCCAAGTTCATTTCATTCTCCATAACAACTTGTTTTTGACTCCTAATTGCAGCCAAACCAGCAGCCATATCATTATTCAAAACACATTGATGTTCCTTCTCAATCGCAACCAAACCATCACCTGGAACATCTTCAACTGTATCAGGTCCTTCAGCGACAAAGTCCTTATTGTTCAAAGAACTTGCTACTGTTTGGCTTTCGCTCTTAATGATAACTGTACCATTGTTCCCAATGACTTGGTTCTCACTCTTCATTGCAATCAAACCACCATCCGCAACGTGCTCAACTGTGTCAGGTTCATCGGCCTCAATTTCCTCTATTCTTTTGTGTTCACACTTAATCACATCTGTATCATTGTTCACAATGACTGGGGTTTCACTCTTAATTGCAACCAAACCATCACCTGCGGCATGTTCAACTGTGTCAGGTTCATCAGCCACAACTTCCTCCATTTTTTGGTGTTCACTTTTGATCACATTTGTATCATTCTCCACAATTACTTCATTTTCACCTGCAATGTGTTCAACGGTGTTAGGTTCATCGGCCACTTCCACTAGTCTTTGGTGATCACTCTCTATCCCATTTGTATTATTCTTCACGATGACTTCATTTTCACTTTTAAACACAACCAAACCATCATGTTGGTGTTCAATTGCAGCACAACCTTCAGCCACAACTTCCTCATTGCTCAAAGCACTTTCTATGCTTTCGCTTTCACTCTTAAATAGAACTATATCATTCTTCACAATGACTTCATTTTCACTCTTTACTGCAACCGAAGCATCACCTGCTACGTGTTCAACTGCTACAGGCCCTTCCGCAACAACTTCCTCATTGTTCAGAGAGTTTGCTATTACTTGGTTTTCACTCTTAATGTCATGAGCATCATTGTTCAAAATGACTTGGTTTTCAATCTTAATTGCAACCAAACCATCATCTGCAACATGTTCAACTGTATCAGGTCCTTCAGCTACAACTTTCTCATTGTTCAGAATACTTGTTATACCTTGGTTTTCACTCCTGGCTGCAACCAAACTAGCATCTGCAACATGTTCAACTGCATCAGGTCCTTCAGGCACAACTTCCTTATTGTTCAAAGCACTTGCTAAGCCTTGGTTTTCACTCTTAGTTGCAACCAAAGAAGTAACCAAACCGGCACTCTGGATATGTTCAAATGGATCAGGTTCTTCAGCCAGAACATCCACATTTTTCGAAGTATTTATTCCGGTTATTTCATCATGAACTCCAAGAGATACTTCAGAAATAAGACTAACATCACTTGGACCAACAGTGTGATTATCTGAAACATTTGACTTCTCATTGTTCAATATACTTGATATACCTTGGTTTTCACTCTTGGCTGCAACCAAACTAGCATCTGCAACATGTTCAACTGCATCAGGTCCTTCAGGCACAACTTCCTTATTGTTCAAAGCACTTGCTAAGCCGTGGTTTTCACCCTTAGTTGCAACCAAAGAAGTAACCGAACCGGCACTATGGATATGTTCAAATGGATCAGGTTCTTCAACCAGAACATCCATATTTTTCGAAGTATTTATTCCGGTTATTTCATCATGAACTCCAAGAGATACTTCAGAAATAAGACTAACATCACTTGGACCACCAGTGTGATTATCTGAAACATTTGACTTGTCTAAAGAAGATACAGGAGAGAGGTGCTTCAGAGTTTCAGGCTTCCTGTTTGCCCTAAGAGGAACTCTTACACTCTTAGCTTTCGTGCTTGAGTTTCCTTTTGGGCTACAGATGGTAACTTGAGTTTTGGGCAGTGCAGTAGCTGAAATGGATTGAGCGCCAGAGTGATCATCTGAAATACTTGACTTGTCTGAAGAAGATAAAGGAGAGAGGTGCTTGAGAGTTTCAGGCTTTCTGATTGCCCTAACTGGAACTTTTACACTCTTAGCTTTAGTGTTTGAGTTTACTTTTGGACTACAGATGGTAGTTTCAGTCTTGGACAGTGCAGTGGACGAATTGGCATAAGTACCATTAGGAGTGCGGACTGCTTTCACCTGCATAACAAAGAATTTTAACATAAAAAAATTTTGAAGTACAGCAATTCAAGATCTGAAGATTATTACAAGTAATGTAAGATAGTTTCGTGAAGCTGTTAATCAAGGCCAGATAATGGCCTGGACAGGTTGAAAGTTCTCCACTTGGTAATCTTTATTCCCTAACAAAGAAAATCAATAGACTTATAATGATCTTATCATCATTATACTAGATGCTGGCAGCACGTAAATCATTTCTACTAGAAGGACATGAAAATAGATCCATATAGAAAGAACACTAAACTGACCCCATCAAAGTAACCCATCTTCGGGGATGGCATGCGCAATCCTGTTGGTTTCATCATAGAGGCTGGACGAGAAACTGTGCCTGCTTGCTTTAAACTTTCTCTAGGTATAGTTGTACCCCTAATTTCAGGCTTATCTGACGTCTGATCACTTAAATGATTCTTCAGATCCAAAGTTGAGGTGTCACTATCAAATGATCTGCAGGAGCTGGTGTCAAAGCTAGTCCTTAACTTGCTTGACCTTTGGTTGATGGTGGCAGAAGATGATGAAGATACTGAAGACCACTCACTAATAGAACTAGCAGGCGATATGCTTGCATTGATCTTAGAAGCCATCAGATAAGCTGAGACAGCAGAATTCTCAGAGGGTAGTTTACTCTTCACTCCAGCTTTTGAAGGGGTTTTGAGTTTTGCACTTGCAGAAGGTTGAGCAATAGGTTTGCTGGTATCAACCTGTCTCCTCGCTACAGGAATTGAAGATTTAACTGTCTTGTCAGATGAAGTACTTCCAGAACTATCACTTGAAGATCTTTTTGAATGCATTTTCATTGCAGGTGAAGATCCCACAGAAGATGGCTTCATCGACACAGAAGGTTTGGGCAACACCCTACTAGCTTTATTTAAGACAGGTGCTTTTGGTGTCTGAGCCCCTCTAACAGAAGCTGCAATTTCCCATTAAACTATCAAGATCAGAAAAGATGTTTAAGAAATTGTTACCAACCATAAATTCACAGGATAGACAACCTAACTACTTTTTATGGACTGAAGACAGCTTTTACTCATCCTTTACTTAGACATTAATCTAAATTTAACAAATTCTCGTACCACTTACCTGTATTGCTTTTCATGCTGTCATTATCTGTTTTGACTCGTGTGATATCCAAAGAAGCCCTTTTGGATGGAGGAGGTTGCAACTTTGTGCTAATCTTTGGAGGCTTTAGTGCTGCTCCACTTGTAGTTCTACTGATAGACTTCATTAAACAACATAAAACAATGTCAGTAAAATATCAAAACTCCCAATCTTTTCAACAAATGAGAGAAATAACATCTACTCAGCCTTTTTGACCAATGCTTTAAAAGCCTACAGCTAGCAGACTCAATAAAAAGGAAATTTAAATAGGTGTGATGATACTTTCGATTCTTACTATATTACTTTATATCAAATAACGCTCCTCTCTATCTCTTCCTAAATAACGTTCCTTTCAATGTCCGGCGAAGCGAACGCCGACGTCGAAACACCACCAGCGACAGGTAAGTACACTTCCTTCTCTCCCCCGCTCTCGTGGTCTCCCTCTCCCTCTCCCCACTGCCAGCAGATTGGAAAAGGACGCAGGTTGATTGCTGCTTGTCCGCGATTGGCCCCGGCGAACTGTTTCGTTGGTCGTGGGTGGTAAAAGAGGCAGATCTAGATAAGCAGGTGGGGGTCTTCATCAGTTCAGGCGACCATTGACCAGATTGGAGTCGGTGCCATTCCGGGGACTTTCCGGCGAAGTGTTTCCGGCAATCAACCCAGTTACTAGGATCCAGCACAACCAGCAAGAGCTGAGTACTGGATCTACGTCCCCGGTGACTTCTATCCTTGAACTCTATTTTTTTCGCATAATTTCCCGTAGTTTCGTTACCTATAATTTGTGTGGGTTATTCTGACTATGATTTGGGTTTTTTTTTAGTTCCTGTTTGCTCTTAAACTTTGGTTAGTCGGTGTGCTTTGCGGGTGTCTCTATTGCTTTTGCTGTTTTTGAACTTTTGTTGTATCTATTGAGTAGTGGCTGGGGTGGGTAATGGTGGAATAGGGTCATGTCCTGGGATCCTGGGGGCCTGAGGGTGGGGTTGGCTTCGGGTGAGGGGTTAAACTTGAGACGCAGAGGGCAAGGTGTTAGGGGAGGAGATTCGAGAGATGATAGATTGAGGGTTGGGTCGTGGAACATAGGGACCTTCAGGGTAAGTCGATAGAGCTAGTAAAGATCCTTAGGAAGAGAAGGATCCAAATTGCGTGTGTTCAGGAGACCAAATGGGTAGGCACTAAGGCTAGGGACATGGATGGGTACAAGTTGTGGTACTCAGGTAGTGAGAGGCGTAGGAATGGGGTAGGTATCTTAGTAGATGAAAAGCTTAGGGAGCAGGCAGTTGAGGTTATGATAGGGTGATGACTATTAAGTTGGTCATTGGGGGGCTTACGGTGCACGTCTGTAGTGCTTATGTGCCACAGGTGGGCCTGGACGAGGAGGAGAAGAGGAGATTTTGGGAGGTTTTGGACAAAGTGATTCGGGGCGTGCCTAGTCCGGAGAAGATTCTCATATGAGGGGACTTCAACGGGCACATCAGGTCTTTGCCGATGGGGTACGATGATGTGCATGGAGGCTTTGGTTTTGGGGATAGGAATGACGAGGGAGCTGCCTTTTTGGATTTTGCGAGGGCCTTTGGGTTGGTGGTAGTTAATTCCACCTTTCCGAAGAAGGAGGAACATCTGATTACTTTCTGTAGTAGGGTTGCCAAGACCCAGATTGACCTTTTGCTGCTTAGGAAGAGCGATAGAGTTTTGTGCAAGGATTGTAAGGTCATTCCGAATGAGAATCTTACGACCCAACATAGACTCCTGGTGATGGATTTGGTTTTCAAGATGCGCAAGAAGAGGAGGGGTGGGGAGGGTCGTCCTAGAGTTAGATGGGGTGACCTGACTCCGGCAAGGGCCTTGGAGATAGGGACGAAGTTGGTAGAGATGGGGGCTTGGGGGGCTCGGGGGGATGTGGATAGTATGTGGGAGAGGGCCGCTGGGTGTATCAAGGAAACTGCTAGAGAGGTCCTGGGTGTCTCGAAGGGCAGGCCTGGCCAGCACCGAGAGGATTGGTGGTGGAATGAAGAAGTGAAGAAGAAGGTGGAGACGAAGAAGGCGGCTTACGTGAAGTTGGCTGAGAGTAAGGATGAAGAGGAGAAACGGGTGAGCAGGGAGGAGTACAAGGTAGCTAAGAAAGAGGCTAAGTTAGCAGTTACGGCTGCTAAGTCAGCAGCTTTTGAGAGACTGTATTTGGGATTAGAGGAAAGAGGTGGGGAAAAGAAGTTGTTTAGGCTTGCCAAGTCTAGGGAGCATAAGGGACGGGATTTGGACCAAGTGAAGTGCATTAAGGGGGAGAATGATAGAGTTTTGGTGGAGGACGCTCTAATTTAGAAAAGATGCCAGTCGTATTTCCATAAGCTCTTGAACGATAAGGGGGACCGAGGTATTATGTTAGGAGAGCTGGAGCACACTGAGGAGTCTCATGATTTTGGATATTGTCGGCGTTTTAAGGTGGAGGAAGTCTGTGAGGCTATTCGCAAGATGCGGAGGGGCAGGGCTACAGGGCCTGATGAGATTCCGTTGGATTTTTGGAAGTTTGCTAGCGGTGCACGGTTGAGGTGGCTAACCCATTTGTTTAACAATATCTTCAAATCTGCTAAGATGCCCGAGGCGTGGAGATGGAGCACGATGATTCCTGTATAAAAACAAAGGTGACATTCAGAGTTGCAACAATTACCGTGGTATTAAGTTGTTGAGTCACATGATGAAGATTTGGGAGAGGGTAGTGGAGCGGAGATTGAGGAAGTTAGTTCATATTTCAGAGAATCAATTTGGTTTTATGACTGGTCGCTCGACGACTGAGGCAATTCACCTTGTGCAGAGGCTGGTTGAGCAGTATAGAGAGAGGAAGACGGATCTCCACATGGTGTTTATTGACCTGGAAAAGGCGTATGACAAGGTCCCTAGGGAGGTTCTGTGGAGTGGCGTACATCCGTTCGATTAAGGACATGTACGAGGGGGTGAAGAGTCGGGTAAGGACCGCGGGAGGAGATTCTGAGCATTTTCCGGTCTTGACAGGGCTGCATCAGGGATCGACTCTTAGCCCATTCTTATTCACCTTGGTGATGGATGTGTTGACGAGGAATATACAAAGGGAGGTCCCTTGGTGTTTGCTTTTTGCGGATGATGTAGCTTTGATTGATGAGTCGCGCCGAGGTATTAATGAGAAGTTGGAGGTTTGGAGATAGACCCTCGAATCTAAAGGATTTAGGTTGAGTAGGACCAAGACAGAGTACTTGAAGTGCAAGTTTAGCGACTCGAGGAGAGAGGACGAAGAGATAGTGCAATTGGAGTCGCAGGTGGTTTGTAAGAGGGATAGTTTTAAGTATCTTGGGTCTATGATCTAGGGGAATGGAGAGATTGATGAGGATGTTTCTCATCGTATTGGGGCAAGTTGGATGAAATGGAGGCTCGCCTCGGGACTTTTATGTGATAAAAAGGTGTCTCTCAAACTTAAAGGTAAATTCTATAAAGCTGCGGTCCGGCCGGCCATGTTGTATGGAGCGGAGTGTTGGCCTGTTAAGATTTCTCACGTCTAAAAGTTAAAGGTGGCAAAAATGAGAATGTTACGTTGGATGTGTGGCTATACGAGGGCTGGCAGAGTAAGGAATGACATTATTCGGGAAAAGGTGGGTGTGGCTTCGGTGGAGGATAAGATGAGGGAAGTGAGGTTGAGATTGTTTGATCATGTAATGAGGAGGGGCACAGATGTCCCAGTTCATAGGTGCGAGAGGTTGGCCTTAGAGGGTTTCAAAAGGGATAGGGGTAAACCGAGGAAATATTGGAAAGGCGTGATTAGAAGTGACATGGAGCAGTTGCAGCTTACTGAGGACATGACCCACGATAGGAAAGTTTGGAGAAAGAGTATTAAGGTAGAGGGCTAAGTAAGGTGGTCGAGCCATAGTCGGCAAATAGGAGAGGTTGGCGTAGCTTGGGTGATAGGTCTAGGTTTGGGGGAGGGGAGCCCTTGATTTGTTAATGTACTTCATTTGTGTGGATGTTATTGCTTTGTTATTTTATCATGTGCCCTCAGTCGGTTAATTTACTTCTTTTTTTTTTTTTTGGTCTATGGTCCACTGTCTTGAGCCGGGGGTCTATCGGAAACAGCCTCTCTACTTCTTCGGGGGTAGTGGTACGGACTGCGTACATCTTACTCTCCCCAGACCCCACAAATTTATGGGAATATACTGGGTTTGTTGTTGTTGTGATGATACTTTCTTTAAATATTAGAAATTTCTTCAAACTGGATATAGAAATGAAAATATGAGGAAAAAACAGCATTTCTAAACCTAACAGACGATCCATACTGTAAGGAATTTGTTAATTGAAATGGAAATTAGGAAGCATCATAACAAACATCCAAATATCAGTACAGCTCACAGCTGCAATTTGTTCATCAGTAAATCAGCATCAGAATGACTGCAGAGAGCATATAGGTAAAGAAATGAAACTTCAAAGACAAATTGCATGCCTGTGTGACTTGTGCCTTATCGTGGTTCAAACCTTTACCCAATCTTTGTATTCCTGTAATCTGCTTCGGCTGACTTTTTGGTATCCCAGCTTGTGCTCCAATGATTCTTTTTGGAGCAAGTTTTGGCTTCATCTGGCATTTGAGAATATAGACGTTGAGAACTATAGGAAAGTGACTAAGATATTCAGGTGTCATCTAAAAATTAAACTTACCTTATCTTTTGAAGCAAGGTCCACTTTCTTTGCAGCTGTAAAAAAGTTGAACATTAGATAGGAATAACTTGATAGAAATATGCATATCTTTATGATGATTGAAACTCCAGCCCTCGAAAGAAATTTGCTCTCTGACCCTATAGGAAGTAACCCCCGCTCACATTCCCACTCCCAAATACACATGCATCCTCCAGTCCCATTGAGAAAAATGGGGAAAAAATTAAAACAAAAAAAGATAACATTAAGATGGGAAACTAATACTTGACACGTTCTTAACTATTTCTATGGTATCCTTTGAGTTGCATGAAGAAACATCCAACAAACTCATGTACTTTCTTTCCAACCTCCAGGCACAATCCATTTGAAATAAATCAAACAACTAACAATAATACATGTAGCAGCTTCGTGACAATAAACAGGTTTATAGTTGAAACCTTTTACATATTGCATAAGTTCACATTCCAATTTGCATGGAGGCCAATTGATCTCCTTCGAAGAAGCTAAACCCAAAACTCTCCTTCTAAACCAACTCCGCATCTCAGGAAGCTCGGGCATTTATGCCTATGTGGTCTTGAAAACAAAGTACTCATTTGTTCCATTAACCCATTAACATCCTGCTCACATATAAAGACTTCTTCCACAAATAGTACTAGCTAATAACACATTTTGCTTTGTCTAAGTCATGACTATACTATTCCAGAATGACAAGCTCATAAATGTGTCAGGGGTATATCACTAGTTTATATTCTGTGAGATATGTGATTCTGTAAAATGGTAGCTGGACAAAAGGTTGTTAAGGCTATGACATGTCGTGACTTGTGACAGAGGTGAACTCCACTAGTAGGCGGCTTTCTTCGGAGAATAGATAAGGATGTATGACATCACTAGATGATCATTGACTGCTGAAGAATCGGATCAAAGTCCTTTGGATGCAATGCACTGCAGAGATGCATGCTGGTAATATGGAAAAAGTGAATATCTTACTGAAGTTATTCTATTACAAGAATTTGAAGGAAGACGCATAGATGCACAATTTCATGGTTGGCACTGAAGAGATAGGGAAAGGGGGAAAAGATGTGTGTGTGTGGGGCGGGGGGGGGCATGATTGAAACAGGACATTCACAAAAGTAAAGGGAAGTATCACACTGAGGTATTTTTTTTTCCCTTCATGCAATATGTATAATGACAGCAGTTCCTTAAACTTGAATTATGTAAAACAACTAGTATCCTATTAACTTACAAGAATTAGCTCCATTATCTGTCTTTACAGATACATCCCCACTAGTTGGAATGGTCACCTTCCGGATTGAAGCTCTTACATCTCCAAATAACTCAGCTTCAAAATGTTCTAGTGTCAAGTTATCACTTTCCAGCGTGGAGATTGAATCAACTGATTGTCGCACATCCTCCTCAATCATAGGTAAAGTTTGTTTATCACCTCCCTTCATTATGCTGGACAACTCATCGGCATCAAGCACACCTGAATATGTTGTTAGTAAGCTTGAGTCTGCAGTAGAGGATTAGATTAATCAACCCCCCTTAATAGGAACTATAGGCAAAAGTTACCTGCATCTGTAAAGAAAGCACTATCCCAAGCTAAACTTTTGCGTAAATTGACCTTTCCTTTTCTTCTGGCCTTCTCAGGTTCCTTTGACTCATGTAGCTGAGAGAACTGCTCATCATTGTTACCTTTACAAGCCATGCCCATTTCCTCTTGAATATTAGTAGCTCCTGAAAAAAACCAAGACTCTAGCCTCAGTCGAATTTGCTAAACAGCACAAAACAAAAATAATTCACACAATGTACCATGTCACGTATGCAGATGCTTGGTACGATGTCTGAACTCAGATGAAACAGAGAAATGGAATACAGCAGCATAAACAAAATAAAGTGCTTCTAGCTCTTATACATTGTCATAAAAAACAAGGAGACTGAAAAAGATCCACCCTTTGAGGCTTTAGATGAGAAAGTTTAGCCACTCTAAATCTCCATCAGAAAGCAATAACGCTAGCTATTCTTTAAATTCTTACAATTACAGAGTTCCTTATACTTGCCAACTCACACTAGCAACAGGTTCCATGTAACTATGTCCACCAAAACTAGCACAAATGGGAAGAAATCACCCAATGTTTTTCTCTCTAATGTGATTTGAACGTGAGAACTCAACAGCAACAACAACAACATACCCAGTGTATTCCCACATAGTGGGGTCTGGGGAGGTAAACTGTACGTAGTCCATACCACTACCTCCAAAGAAGTAGAGAGGTTGTTTCCGATAGACCCCTGGCTCAGGACAAAAGGGTGCTAATATTCATTTCATCGACCGCTATGTCACATCCTTGGGTGCTAATATTACATACATTCTTTCAAATGAAATCACATTAAACAAACAACGGGGCGAGAAAAAACTCAATTTTTTGCCAGATCTTGTTAATAAAAAAACTACTTAAAGTATACAAAATTCAGAACTGATGAATTGAATTCATTAAAAACCCAAAGGGTACAATGTGACAGCAACAATAACAACAGACCCATTGTAATCCCGCAAGTGGCTTACCCCTACCCTCCCGCAAGTGGCTTACCCTGTGAAGGTAGAGAGACTGTTTCTGATAAACCCTCAACAAGCTAATTTCATTTTTTCCAGATCTTGTAAAAAAGACTATCTTTTTTTCTTTTTTTTTTTAAATTCAACAGTTTCAAGACACTGTGGTCTATCGAAATCAGCCTCTCTAATATAAAAATCAGGTCTGCACAAAACTAACAACTAAAATCAAGATTACCCAGAAATTACAGCATCAATAACAACATACCCAATGTAATCCCACAAGTGGCGGCTACTGAGGGTGATGTAGTGATGTATACACAGCCTTACCCCTTACCCTGTGAAGGTACAAAGACAGTTTCCGATAAACCCTCAACAAGCTAATTCCATTTTTTCCAGATCTTGTCAAAAAAACTATCTTTTTTTTTTTTTTAATTCAACATACACTACCCTTCGCAGAACCCACTAGTAGAATTACACCGCGCATGCAGATGGTAAATAAGATTCACTAAAAGACGAATCAGATAGTAAAAATTAGGTCTGCACAAAACTCACACTGAAATCAAGATCACCCAGAAATGAAAAATTACCAATAAAATAAAATAAAAAATTAATAAAAGAGCAAGAACCTGAAGAAGGGTAATCATCAAGATTCCAAGAAGGAATAGGGGAAGATGAATTTCCAATAAGATTATCATTTTCCGATGAGATATCAATTAAACTAAACTCATCATTTACTTCAACATCCATCACTTACTGAAGCCCAAAAGTTTCGAAATCCAAGCTAACAATTATCGTATCGGAATTCGATTTTTGAAATTTAATGGCTCTAACAAAGATAAAGTGCGATGATAGAAAGGAAAAAAAAAAAAAAAAGGAGCGCTATAGAGAAAAAGGGGAATATTTTTTTTGAATTGGTGAAGAGGCGGTTTTTCAAAGATTTGGGGATATTAAAAATGAAATTTAATATGTTTGCTGGCCGTTTGGGCCTAGTGTACAAGTGAATAATTTTGATAAAACAATTACTTCATTATATCGCAAACAATATAAATCCCCATAGTTTAAAGTTTTAATTATAAAATTTTTTGATATTTTACATAATTATTAAAAATTCTAATTTTATGTCTGTCGAGAAACATAATTAGCTACTGATACATCTAATAAAAACACATTGTTTTCTTTGTAAAGAAAGAACATACAAAATTAGCTTTCGACATCATTTTTTTCGATTTAAATTTTGTCGATATACATACATTCATTCAAAGAAGATAAATTTTTTCCTTGTAAAGATACATAATTAGTTCTCAATATTTTTATTCTTGATTTTAAATCTATCAGGATACATAATAAACTCTCGATATATGTAAAGAAGATACATAGTTAATTGAAAATTTTACAATTACTTCATAAGGATGGAATTTATGTAAATATGGTATTATTTATGTTATTTTTCCTAATATCATATTTGCTTTCCGGTTTGTTTGGGCCTAATAAAAGTTAGGTTTGGCCATGTGAACAATTTTGATAAAACAATTATTATTTGGGCAAACAATATAAATTTTGATAACTTGAAGTTTAATTCTACAATTTTGTGTAATTACTAAAAATCTTGATTTTGAGTTGAACAAAATATATAATTAGTTTTCGATACATTCAACGAAGATATATTTTTATTTTTATAAAGATACATAATTAACTTTCGATATATTTTTTTTGATTTTGGGTCTGTTGAGATACATAATACATACAACGATGATGAATTTTTTTAAAGATACATAATTATCTAGCAATCAACCCAAGAAAAATTCAAGGAAAAATGCTTCAACTGTGGCAAGATTGGCCACAAGTCCATGAATTGTCGAGCCCTTAAGAAAGGCAAGAAAAGGGACCAAGCAAATATGATTGAGTCCAACAAAGAATGTGATGATCTATGTGCTATGTTCTCAGAATGCAACTTAGCAGGGAATCCTCGCAAGTGATGGATGGATTCTGGTGCCACTCGCCATGTTTGCGCCAACAAAGAATTGTTTTCATCATTTGCTCCTGCTCAAGTATAAGAAATGATCTACATGGCTAATTCCGCTACTGCTAAGGTGGAAGGAACAGGAAAAGTGTGCTTGAAAATGACTGCGGAAAGGTCTTGACACTTAACAATGTCTTGTATGTTCCAGAATTACGTAGGAACTTAATTTCTGTTTCACTTCTAGATAAGAACGGATTCAAATGTGTAACCGTTTCTGGAAAAATTGTAGTTAGTAAAGGAGAAATGTATGTAGGAAAATGTTATCTCACCGAGGGCCTTTATAAGATGAATGTAATGACTGTTGAAATAAATAAAAGTTTAAATTCTTCTTACTTGCTTGAGTCCTATAATTTATGGCACGAACGTTTAGGTCATGTTAATTACAAAATGTTACGAAAATTGATTAACTTAGAAGTTTTTCCAAACTTTGAGTACAATAAATTGAAGTGGCAAACGTGTGTGGAATCGAAGTATGCAAAGCATCCTTATAAGTCCGTTGAAAGGAATTCCAATACCTTAGACTTAATACACACTGACATTTGTGATATGAAGCCAACACCATCACGTGGTGGGAAAAAGTATTTCATAACTTTTATTGACGATTGCACTATACACTGTGATGTCTATTTGCTAAATAGTAAGGATGAAGCAATAGATACATTTAGGCAATACAAAACTGAAGTTGAAAATCAGTTAGACAAAAAGATCAAAATGATAAGAAGTGATAAGGGCAGAGAATATGAATCTCTCTCTACGCAAATATGTGTAAAGAATGGAATCATCCATAAAACTACGGCCCCATATTCACCTCAATCTAATGGAATTGCGGAAAGAAAAAACCAAACTTTAAAGGAAATGATGAATGCCTTACTTATAAGTTTTGGTTTATTGCAAAACTTGCGGGGGGAGGCTATCCTTACGGCCAACCGTATACTCAATAGAGTTCCCCATAGTAAGAAACAATCAATTCCTTATAAAAAGTGGAAAGGAAGAAAACCCAATTTGAAATATTTCAAAGTGTGGGGGTGTCTAGTAAAGGTCCAAATTCCTATGCCTAAAAGGATCTAGATAGGACCTAAGACTGTGGACTGCGTGTTCATAGGATATGCTAAAAGTAGTAAAGCATGTGAATTTTTTGGTTCATAAATTTGAACATCCGGATATTAATAAAAATACGATAATTGAATCAGACAATCCTGAATTCTTTGAAAATATTTATCCGTATAAAACTAGACATGAACAGTCTAGCGGAGGGTCTAAACGACCTCGAGATGAACTAAGTGAGAATGTACATAATGAAGAAACTCCAAGACATAGTACACGTCAAAGAACGTCAACTTTGTTTGGATTGGATTTTATAACATTTCTCTTAGAAAATGAGTCTCAAACGTTTAAAGAAGCAATGTCGTCATTAGACTCATCCTTTTGAAAAAAGGCAGTCAATAGTGAGATTGATTCAATCTTAAGCAATCGTACATGGGAATTGGTTGATTTTTCTCCCGAAAATAAACTACTAGGTTCTAAATGGATTTTCAAAAGGAAAATGAAAGCAGATGACACTATTGACAAATACAAGGCAAGACTTGTAGTGAGAGGTTTCAAACAAAAAGAAGGTCTTAATTACTTTGATACATACTCGCCAGTAACAAGGATAACATCGATTCGAATGTTAATTGCCTTGGCAGTGGTATATGGTCTTGAAATCCATCAAATAGATGTGAAAACCATTTTCCTAAATGGAGAATTGGAGGAAGAAATATACATGGAACAACCTGAGGATTTTGTGGTTTCAGGAAAGGAAAAGAAGGTGTGTAAACTTATTAAGTCATTGTATGGACTAAAGCAAGCACCTAAACAATGGAATGCGAAGTTTGACCAAATCATGTTGGCAAACGGATTCAAAATAAATGAACATGATAAATGTGTTTATATTAAAGACAATCCAAATCACCAAGTCATTGTTTGTTTATATGTGGATGATATGTTAATCATCAGTAGAGACATTTCTGACATAAACGCAACAAAAAGAATGCTTGAGAACAAATTTGATATGAAAGACTTTGGAGTTGCGTATGTGATCTTAGGTATAAGAATCTATAGAACTCCACAATGATTGGCATTGTCACAGTCTCATTATATCGAAAAGGTACTTGACAAATTCAAGTATATGGAATTCAATATTTTCAAGACTCCATTGGATGTGAGCTTTGCACTTCGAAAGAATGAAGGTGAAAGTGACTCACAATTGGAGTATGCAAGAGTATTGAGATGTTTAATGTATATAATGAACTGTACACGACCAGACATAGCATGCGCTATCTATAAATTGAGTCGGTACATGAGTAATCCCAACAAAACTCATTGGATGTCATTGAAAAGAGTTTTGGGGTATCTTAAATACACTCAAGATTATGCTTTGCATTATAATAAATATCCTGCGGTACTTGAAGGATATAGTGATGCAAATTAGATCACCGGATCGAATGAAGTAAAATTCACAAGTGGATATGTATTTACTATCGGTGGAGAAACGGTCTCTTGAAAATCATCCAAACAGACTTGTATTGCTCGCTCTACAATGGAATCTGAATTTATCGCATTGGATAAAGCCAGTGAAGAAGAATAATGGCTCCGAAATTTCTTGAAAGATATTCCGTATTGGCCCAAGCCAGTGGCATCAGTATGTATACACTATGATAGCCAAGCGGCTATAGGTAGGGCAGGGAGCATGATGTACAACGGTAAATCTCGTCACATATGACGGATACATAATACCATTAGGGAACTTCTCTCTAGTGGAATTATCACTGTTGACTATGTAAAGTCAAAGGATAATATGTAGGATCCACTTACAAAAGGCATATCTAGAGAAGGAGTGGAAAGAACATTCAAGGGAATGAGTTCAAGGCCTAGGACAAGTCAGCATGTCAATACCTCTACCTAGCAGACTGGAGATCCCAAGAGCTGGGTTCAAGGAGATAAAACAAAGTTGTGTCTGACAGGTTCAACATTGTCAATTACTCAACCCATTCTCATGATGTAGACAATGTATAGTAAACAAGGATAAGACTTAAGGTGAAAAGTCTTTTAATGATTATCTAAATTTGGCATATTTGACCAAATAGTTTAATCTACAGGATCGAACGTTTAGAAATCTCCTATGTGAGGGCAAAGTGGAAGCCGCTTCAAGGAGAATGTTAGTAAAGGCCTATTCTCTAAGCTCTCATGAAACCGAGACGTGTTCATGGCTGAAAAGAACAAAACCGTGAGAACCATAAACGGTAAAGACTGGTTATGTAACTTGTGTTGTCTAGGTGTACATTAAAGCTCGACGGTTCAAAGATATCAAATCTACCAATTGACCGAGTGCATCCGATGTATGTTAACTACAAAAATTTCAAAGGAAAATCCACTTATCCAGATGTAATCAGTATTTGCTTGATGATCACATACTTGTCCGTAAAATTTTTACGAAAAATAGCCATTCCCCATTCATGTGGGGGATTGTTGGGTTCATAGTATATGAAAGAAGTGTGAATGAAAAAATAAAGAGTAAAATGGTGGAGAGAAGGAAACACTAAAATAGAAAGTGTACTCTCAAATTAAAAAGTTTACTCTTTCTCCCACATTGGTGGAAGAAGAGAACTTGAAAGTGTTTATAATCAAGAACACTTACTCCACATGGTAAGTGGGGCAAGAAATAAGAGATGCCTCGCGCCGTCGTCGTCGCTCGCTCGGCTTCGGATTTGGATTTGGATTTGGATTTGGAAAACGATCGATGAGATCTATCTTTTTGGACAAACTTTATTTGACGACAAACACAAAGACTCTTCATGTATCCTTTAAGGCTTCTAAAGAAAGTGATACAATTCTTCAACGAAATGGCATGTCTGTTCGGAACAGACACACTATTTGGATGAATGGACATGAATTTTCAGAAAATGTTACACCTTTTAAATGAACCATTGCCACTTTTCAGAAGAGGCATCTTGTGGCTGTATAAATCTGCTTTCATCCACAGGTTTTGGTACGAAAATTTTCAGAATAAAAACTCTTCTTCTCTTAATATTCTGTGTGATCATTCAAACCGTTGAGTGCGTTCGTGGAATCCAACTATTTGAGGTACCGCTATAATTGGATTGAAGGCCATTTTATCCTGGGAGAAAAATTTCATAACCTCGGGTACAGTGAGAGGAATTATTCCTTAAGGACACTCCGTGAACTCGGAGGACTTGGTCTAAAATTTCTGTTTCATCTTAATTTCTGAAAATAAAATACACTTCTTAGAAAGATCACTTTGATCTTGTGTAAAGGATATTTTTTGTACTTCATAGTGTTCTTGTTTTTTAAACATTGAACTAAAGTTGAAGTTGTTGTTTCTAGTATACAGATTCTTGTACCTGTAGAAGGAAAATAACACATAATACTTCCAATGAAAATACATTTTATTTTTAAAGATACATAATTAACTCTCGATACATTCTTTTCAATTTTGGGTCTATGGAGATACATAATTAACTTCCCGATATATCCAATGAAAATGCATAATTAGTAGAAATTTTTGTAATTACTTTATAAAAATGAAAATTTATGTAAATATGACAAGTTAAGGTGTATTTTTATGTTGTTTTCCCTTATTTTATTCAATATACTTCACCTTTCGGTATGGAACCATGGGTGATATGTTTAGTATTAGATTTGGTATTCTCGAAATTTGATTTCGATAATTGAAAGTAGATATCAACTTTTAAAATAGATACCAAATGTTAAACTTTCATAGTTCGATCTGATAAGGTAATCAAACTTCGTTATGGTAAATTCCGATTAAGCTTTCATTAATTTATGCACACTCTTACTTTTAAATGACAAGTATTCTCTTTTTTTACTTATATTTTTAATCAAATGACTAAAATGCTACAACCATGTGTAGTTATACTAGTTGAACCGCACGTGTAATCTTTGATTATTTAAAATTAAATGATTTTGTTCATTGCGAAGACTTTTAATAAATTGCAAAAGTTCAAATCACGTCTCAAATATCCTTCACACTTTAATGTAAACATAATATATACCATCGAAAGTTTCAAGTGGTTAATGGATAGTCACTTTTGCGTTTGTTATGCAGTACTTCATTCTTAAACTAATGAAAAATATATTTTTAGAATTCTTAAACTAATGAAAAAGATATTAGTTGTCATTAGTTCTGATTATTCTAATAAGAAAAAGTTTTACTTTAAAATTACTTAATTTTTAATTCTTAAATATTAAAAAAAAATTGTGAAAAAATGATTTTGCTTAAAACATAGACTTTTACAAGAACACCTTCAAATCCTAACAGAAGATATATTAACGTGTTCTTATTTTTAACATTTTGTCATGGACATTAATTATATTTTCCTCCTCCTATCATATATTTTAGTACAACTCAATTATTAATTCTCCTAATAATTGTTACCATATATTTTTTTATTACCATATACTCACTTTTTAAAAGATACTTTTCTCTTTTTTTCTTAACATCTATTTTAAGACTCTTTTCCTGTACACAAGGAAAAAGAAAATCTATCAATATTAATTTACCATAAATTTGCTCTTATCATATATTTTAAGATACTTCAATTTTTAATTAATTAATTATTAAAAAGGTAAAAAGATGATTTTTTTTTAAAGTGGAGACTTTTAATGAAGGACAAAAAATTCAAATCACTTTTTTAAGGGTCGTCACACTTTTAATATATTATAGATTATAAATATAGATATACATATATTGATTATATTGGCTAAATTTGTAAAGAAGGAAGACAATGATTGCTACTATAATATATTATAATAAACTATAATATGTCAAAATCAATATATTACAAAAATAAAAATAAAAATTATAGTATGAGTGTATGTAATTTAAATAAAAAAGG